>NC_061503.1:7467381-7636314 GCF_022539355.2 Hippoglossus stenolepis | reverse complement strand
CTAAAGAGTCATTAAGGTCTAAACAAGTGCGTCACGAACAGGATTCGAACCTGTGGGGGAAACCCCATTGGATTTCGAGTCCAACGCCTTAACCTCTCGGCCACCGTGACATATCTACATATAATTAATATACACATTTTACTGCAGACAGTTATGATGGGGTAAGAAAGTATATGAACTGATTGCAGTGGTACATTGTATTCAAGTATTCAACTTGGGATAACCAGTTTTACAGTGACAGGCACAAGGAGGTCTGAACAGTGACTGTGGATCACTTTTTTAATAGCTATTTCGTATTAAAGAATATATATTGTTCAAATCCATAATAAAGAACCAAAACAAAACGAGTCAGTTCATTAGTTTGGTGTCGTTGGAATTTATTTCATTTTCACCACTTGAACAGGCTCCAGTGGCGCAATCGGTCAGCGCGCGGTACTTATAAGACAGTAATCTGCAGAGCTATGCCGAGGTTGTGAGTTCGACCCTCACCTGGAGCAGCACTTTCTGTGGTTGTGGAAGAGTGACTGTTCACAAGAAGCAAATCTGTGAACTATGCCCACAGCAACAAAGACTATGGCACCTGCCTTGGTCAAATGTTGGTGGATTTGGCTGCAACGCTGTTTACCCCTGAGACTACAAAAGTGTTTTTTGGACTCACACTTCACCCACCCTCTATCGGCATAGAGGTGAGTCGATAATGAGTGAATACATTTTACATCTTATAGCAGACAGGTGTAACTGGATGGAAAAAAATAGAATTCATGTTTTTGACTTTCAAGGCTCCAGTGGCGCAATCGGTCAGCGCGCAGTACTTATAAGACAGTGACCTGCAGAGCGATGCTGAGGTTGTGAGTTCGACCCTCACCTGGAGCAGAATGGTTTTACCTTGGTGGTTGGTGGGAGAAGTGACTGATCACGAGACACAATTTATGAAGACGCCAGTAACTACCTTGACCGTGTGTGTGTGTGTAGGATCCTGAACCAGTGCTGAGGGACATAGAGAAATGGCTGAGAATCTCCATCATCTACATGCTCAGTGGCATCACTGGAAACTTGGCATCAGCTTCCTGCCTTACAGAGCTGAGTAACAGTGTCACCATCAAAACAAAACTGTACGAGCTACTGCAACTTGTGTAGATTTAAATGGTAAACCACATTAAAATTTGCTGGATCCAGATTTTTATTTGTACCTGCACCAATACATATTAGTCTCCTAAACTTGTCAGATATTTGTCTCTGAGACTTCAACGGAAATGAAAAAAAAACTTTCTTGCAATATTAAAGAAAGTGAAAGAAATCCGCACCAAACTTTATTGTCATCTTTCCCGACCCAAACCGTGGTAACCGTCCCGTAGCTTCGGTGTAATCCTGCTAAACAACAGACAAACACAGATGAAAACATAACCTGCTTGGCAAATGTAATAATAGGCAATAGAATTGAATTTGAATATTAGTCCTTTATTAGTCCGACAATGGGCAAATTTGCAGTATTACAGCAGCAAGAGTCAAAATAGGCATCAGTAAGTAATAAGTAATAATGCAATACTTTAGTGTAAAGATAATAATACTTAAGTGTAAGGAATATAAAACATATAGAAAAATATGAATGGAATTAAACTAACATATGGAGACAGGAATGTTCAGTGAATGGAATGCACATGAACCATTGATATTGCACAGACAGAATCAAAATTGCACAGTGAAGAGTGTCAAACCAGAGTGTGGTCCATGATGGGTGTGTGTGGTTCTACTGGGAGCAGATCTGGTTGTAAAGTCTTACAGCTGCTGGAATGAACGACCAGCAATACCTCTGGGAACCAGTCCTGCAGGGGGGGGGACTACTTGCCACTAAAGAGTCATTAAGGTCTAAACAAGTGCGTCACGAACAGGATTCGAACCTGTGCGGGGAAACCCCATTGGATTTCGAGTCCAACGCCTTAACCTCTCGGCCACCGTGACATATCTACATTTAATTAATATACAGATTTACTGCAGACAGTTATGATGGGCAGAGAACGTATATGAACTGACTCTGCAGGTGACTGTATATTATCAGTACAACACACTGCCTGACTGTATCACTGCAGCCTGTAAACCACTCACTACACCAGAATATTGCAAGAAAGGTAAAATTTTCCAGTTGTCTATTTGGTTAATCTCCACCTTGTGGAGTTCTCGAGGGATTATAATTCAGAAAACTATTTTAAATGGGATTACAGTGACACAGACACAAGGAGGTCTGAGCATTGACTGTGGATCACTTTTTTCATGGCTATTTAGTGTAAAGAATATATATCGTCAAAATCCCAAATAAAGAACCAAAACAAAACGAGTTAGTTCATTAGTTTGGTGTCGTTGGTCTTTATTTCATTTTCCCCACTTGAACAGGCTCCAGTGGCGCAATCGGTCAGCGCGCGGTACTTATAAGACAGTAATCTGCAGAGCTATGCCGAGGTTGTGAGTTCGACCCTCACCTGGAGCAGCACAGTCCGTGGTTGTGGAGAAGTGACTGTTCACAAGATGCCAATCTGTGAACTATGCCCACAACAACAAAGACTATGGCACCTTCCTTGGTTGAATGTTGGTGGATTTGGCTGCAAAGCTGTTTACCCCTGAGACTCCAAAAGTGTGTTTTGGACTCACACTTCACCCACCCTCCATCGGCATAGAGGTGAGTAGATAATGAGTGAATAAAAATTTCGCGGTCAGCCCGCAGTACTTATAAGACAGTGACCTGCAGAGCGATGCTGAGGTTGTGAGTTCGACCCTCACCTCGAGCAGAATATTAACTTTGAACTCTCCATTATAACATGCACAATTCACTAACTGTAACAACTACTCACTGTTTGATACAGTGCGTGGGTGTAAGATAATATTCTTAGAAAGAAGCCACTGGTTGAATTCGTGACTTTTGCTTTCCTCATCAAAAAAGCAAAATGTTTAACTTCTCTTCTTTTTCCATGTAAAATATGCATTTGTCAGGCTCCAGTGGCGCAATCGGTCAGCGCGCGGTACTTATAAGACAGTAATCTGCAGAGCCTCGACTTCGACCCTCACCTGGAGCAGAGGAGTTTTGTCATAATGGTTGGTGAGAGTAGAAATCACTCATTGTGTCTGATTCAGGACAAGACTCGTCCCTTATCTGCTCTGACGAGGAGAAAGTAGAGACCTTAGTTTTCATTCAACAGCTTCCTCTGTGTTTTCAATGGAAGAGGCCATCTACAGTTCTTTGTACACTTCACACTTTAAAATAATCCGGCTTTCTTACTCTTTTGGGACTTTTTAAAGTGTCGCCCCGAGTTTCTTGAAGACAAAGTCCTAATAAACTCTCCTGTTTCTTCCTTAACAATTACCTGGATTCTTCTTCTGGTGTTTTCTTTACTTGTGAGAAACTAGAAGATGACTTCTCACTTCCCTAGAGTCCCTGAAAATCCTTCTGCTTCACTGAATGTATCAGTCTGACTCTTCATTGCTTGTTTAAGAGTTTTTTTGGTGGGGGGTGGCCACTAGATGGCAGCACAGGACCTATAACTTAAAATAGTACAACACGACTGCAGCTCAGGGTATAAAGCTGCAATTACAACAACATGCTGGTGTTGTTCTTGTGTTGTTCTGTGGGATTTGAATGTCATTAATTCAAGCAGGAGGTTTATTCGCGTGCAGAACTCTTATTGGTGCCCCTGATGCTCCCTGTGTGCCGTACCACTGGGTTTGTTCATCCTGCCGCCCCCTCTTCTCTTTGAGTGCACACACACACGCACACACATATCACCCAGGAATTCATTAAGTCGTGTCTGTAATTGAGACTAAATAAGTGTGTACTCATGTTAGAGAGGAGCTCCCACAGGCTGAACAGCACTCATCTGCATACAAAATACAGCAGTAAAACTTCTGTTTGCACTTGAGTGCTGCATTAAGTTGAATTTGATTTAGTAATTATATATTATGTATCCCCCAAAGTCCACACTATTAAAATACAATCATCAAAATGAAATGAACATAGCCTATATAGTTTGAAAGGTAATTCCCATATAGGCAGTATTTCTGCACAACTTTTGCACTGAACTTTTTTGTGAAGTCTTGTCCTGAAGAAAATGAGCAATTGAAGAACAACCGAAAATCAGAGAGTGGGACTTATGACCTGTACTGCAGCCTGCCACCAGGTGGCGATTGAGACCATTTGGCTTCACTTCTGAGGAGCAGCTGTGTCATGTATCTTTACATACCATAGATGTTCTTGATCAACTAGTTAACTATTTAATTTTTTCAGCCTTATCTTTTAACCCTTTAAAGCTCTCACCCAGGCTCCAGTGGCGCAATCGGTCAGCGCGCAGTACTTATAAGACAGTGACCTGCAGAGCAATGCTGAGGTTGAGAGTTCGACCCTCACCTGGAGCAGAATGGTTTTACCTTGCTGGTTGGTGGTGGGAGAAGTGACTGATCACGAGACACAACTTGTGAAGACTTCAGTTCTTCAGTTTCACTCAGCAACTACCTTGAACAAAGGTAATGCATATTATTGGTACGTTTAAAATAAACCTTCAAACTATAACGATATTAACTTTGAACTCGCCATAATTACAATTCGCTAACTGTACGAACTACTCACTGTTTGATAGAGTGCATCGGTGGAAGATAATATTCGTAGAATGAAGCCACTTGTTGAATTCATGACTTTTGCTTTCCTCATCATGAATCACAACGTTTACTTCTCTATTTTTTTCCATGCAAAATATGCATTTGTCAGGCTCCAGTGGCGCAATCGGTCAGCGCGCGGTACTTATAAGACAGTAACCTGCAGAGTGATGCCGAGGTTGTGAGTTCGACCCTCACCTGGAGCAGTCAGGTTTTATCATGGTGGGAGGAGACAATAGAAATCACAGAGAACAGGCCTTAGTTGAAGGAAGTCTCTGCATTTCTTAGATCCTGCTACGTTCGCCATCTTTGTCGTTCGGTGCTGGCTAACGAGTCCACAGGTAGAAATGATGATGTTTACTGTGACAGCTGAGAGAGTCAATTGAAACAGTAAAGCTGCCCCTTTGTCGGAAGATTTAGATCTAGATCTTGTCATAGATTACATATATAAGACTACGAGGGTTGCTGTTCTCTGCCCCTTCTCCCGTTTTTGTCATAAAAGCTGGCGGAGCAGCGAACTCTGACGAAATAATGACCCTGCCAACGCACCGATCCCGGGAAATCATCTCGGGACTCGTCTTGTTCTGTCATCTGGTGGGTGCTTGGCCTAATAGAGGCAGCACCAAGAGCCATTAGACCCCCTCCCCCACTCGCTGCCACCCCCATCCCCGGCAGACTCCTCATAGGAAATTATCTCTCCCCTCTCCTCCCACCCCCCCTCCGCACACTTGTCTTCTCCCTTCTCCAATCCACCTCCATCCCGTCACATCCTCCTACTCCCTCCTACTCCCTCGCCCCCTTTCCATTTCGTGCTTCCCTATTTCCATCACTCATTCATCATTTGCACTCCCCCGCGCCTCTCCATCATGGCTCCTATAGAGATGGAAATGTGTCATGAAGACGATGGTATCTACGAGCCATTGATCAGCATCAGATGGGCCACACTTAGATACCACACAGTCCTCCTCAACTCGTCACGTCTTTTAATGGATGCTTGAAAATAGAAAAAACAGTTCTGTGTAAGCAGCAGAAAAAATAGATAGATAGACAGACAGACAGACAGACAGACAGACAGACAGACAGATAGATAGATAGACAGATAGAAAGATAGACAGATAGAAAGATAGATAGATAGAAAGATAGATAGATAGACAGATAGAAAGATAGATAGATAGAAAGATAGATAGATAGAAAGATAGATAGATAGCTGTTGTGTCTGCCTCGAAAGGCGACCCTGAAATGGGACCCTGACAGCTGGCCAACAGGTGGTCACTGACAGACCCTCTCTCTTCATTGTGCTTGGAACAACCAAGACACACACACACTCACCACACACACACATACACACACACTCCTCAGACTCAGCACCCAGGCCATCAGGTGTGTGTGTTGTGTGTTGTAGAAGGAGAGGGGGCAGGCCTAGTACACACCTGTCTGACGATCCCACCTATGGCAGAGTTGATGGAGAGTAATGTTATAGCTCCCTCCCCACAAAAAAAACACATGGCTCATACGCCACCTGGACTGTGTGTGTGTGTGTGTGTTTCATTCAGGTGTTTAAGTCCAATGACATAATTCTGTATCATTTTATCCACTAGCTTCTGTAACTGAGTGTAATCTTGTATTTAATATTTCTTCCATTGGTCTTTCTGTAAAAATTAAGTATGTTTCGGGGATTTACCGTTATTTGAATTTTTAGGGTGCATGGTCAAAAGCACATGGCGTAAGTCCATTCAGAGTAGGTCCGAATTAATTTATGCTCTTTTAACAGCAGGACAAAAAGGTTGTAAGTAGTCTCTTAATTAAACGTGGCTTTGTTTTGTGTGTAACATGCAATAATCCAATCAGCGTGTGAGCTCATTCCTTTTTAAAGCCAGGCTTGCAGAGCACCTTGTATTCCTGGAAATTCACTGGCAGTTCATTTGCATTTGCATCCAATAAGACACCATGAAAGGAAATAACGAGTCTCTCCCTCACAGTGAAAGTGAAAATCTGTACGTCTTCACGGAAGATGCTTTGACTGGATGCGCTGGCTTTGTTTCACATGAAGAAGGTATCATAGAGATTGCCAAATGCAACATCGAGTTGCACGGAACTCTGGAGATTGTTCGTCAACAAGGATGAAGCCAGGGGAAATAACTGGATATAGTACTGTAATGTAGCTCACTTCCTGAGCAACCCCCTCTACACACACATTTCCCTGTCATCTCCAGAGAACAGTCCTCCTCTTCCTTACCATGTGTCCTCCAGCCGTCCTGAAGACCTGCTCTTATTCCACTCCACTCATAGGCTCCCAGTCACCAATTGCACACACACACGCACACACACACACACACACACACACACACACACACACACACACACCTCATTAGTGATCACTCTTTCCCTCAATGCCCTCTTAGAATATCTCTGATGGTTAGTAATTCTCTCTCTCTCTCTCTCTCTCTCTCTCTCTCTCTCTCTCTCTCTCTCTCTCTCTCTCTCTCTCTCTCTCTCTCTCTCTCTCTCGCCGTGTATGTAAGTGCACGCAACCTCCCCTCAGTGGGTTAATTCTCCCCGGATTCATTTTCATGGCACTGTTATCAGACATTCGCATAGCACACATGGGACACATGCAGGAAGGAGGAGAAGAAGTGAACAGATTGTCAAAAAACAAACAAATAAAAAGAACAGGACTAAAAAAATCAAGGTGCAGCAAGAAAATATGAAACGATGTCTGATAAAATGAAGTGTACGCCGGGTATCCCTCAGGGATCAGTGTTAAGTCCCCTAGTATTTAGTTTATATAAATGATCTTCCACAACAGGGCCACAGGATGGAATCGCAAATATATGTGTATGACTAAATCATGTCATAGAGTTGGTGAGACATACAGCCCCCTAATTTTAAAATTCATAAAAGGTGCAAATATTTAGTTACTCAATTAAAAGACCATCATGCAATGATAGAAGCTTTCTCCATAAAGAACGCAGCAGGAGATTCTCCACTCAGACACAGTCACAACAACCCAGAAATCTCCAGAGCATTAAGGTGACGGCTGGTGTACTGTATCAATTCCGCTGTGGAAATCACATGTTTTTGTAAACAGCGCATGGAAACCGGCGTCGGCCCTCATCACCAAAAGCTCTCGGATCTCATTGTGTTTCCAAGTTTGCATCTTCGTCAACTTGCCCGATCGCTCGGGGTGAACCAGCTGGATGATTTCCTGCTGTTTCTCACATGGGCCTATTCAGACATTATCCAGAGTTCTTACGAGGTGGCTGGCAGGAGAAACTCCACAGTAATTGACTTTGGACATTTGGGTTCAGTGCATGTCTGAAAGCAGTTTCTGTCTTTTAAGTTCCTCACAGAACTAAGTTCCTCAAGTCAGGTGGAAATAATTTCACTGCAGAGGTTGATTCTTCCACTATAACATTTTTAACTCTATAACCTGAATATTTATATGAAAGACTGAAGTTGTCACTCGAAAAACACACTCAAAACAAGTCCAATTACATCCCAATCAGAATATGAGATTATCCCAATTTAACATTTTGATTTTACATGGTGAAGAGAAAGTGAATGAGCACATCTAATGTCCAGTGTTATACACATATACTTTACAGTCATCAGTAGAAAGTGGCTCTTCCACATTGCGTTTGTATTGTTCGCAGTGAGACGCTCTGGTTCCCACTCCTCAGCAATGGGTCAATAAGGATGCCGAGCTGTGCGGAAGGGGCCATTGTGTCCAGTGTAAGACAAGCAGGACTAATCATTGTACAAGGCAAGTCTGGGCCTGTCCAAAGCCAGGAGCGGCCGCCAGTCAGTCGAGACTCAGCACAGGTCGATGAGAAGGACACACACACACACGCACACAGTAAATGTGACACCACAATTATTGTGCAGCTTTTTTAATCCAGATTCATGAGTACTTTTTCCTTTGATACTTTAAGTACTTCGTGCTCGGGGAGCCGTCTTAAAGCTGGCTGATATTGGCAACTTGAGTAATGATAGAAAGTGCTGGTGGTGAAAGGCAGCATGACGAACAGCTCACTCCAAGCTGACTGTCTGTTTGCGAGAACAAACACACTCACATTCCTTGATGTCTCCTCATGGTAACCACCTGAATTTGTTGCGGGGATCTTCTCTGCATGACCTGAACAAACTCCAGGAGAAGATGTTCAAATAGAACTCGATCGGGCTGAAACTAATACAGCATGACATACCCTGCAACTGTTCAAATCATTAACTGACGCAAATATGCAAACACCAAAAAAATGTTCCTTCCTCCCCAAACTAAATGATATTAACTTAACTCACAGCAGGACATAGTGTTCCACTTCCCTGAGCATGGCGGAGGCACATTTTTGTTGGTCAATCATCAGCGTTTTCTCCGTCAAGACGACCATGAAATAGGATCTCATTGTTATGGTGGTGACCAAATGCAAAGCAACATTTTGGAACAGGGCAACTGACTACAGCAGCTTTCAGACATGCACTGAACTCCAGACATTTTCCTGAAATTATCCAGATGGGCTGTATGTGAGCACGCAAATGTCCAAGTCAGTTGTGTCTCACATTTCCAGAACATTTACTGCCAGCCCCCCCTCTAAAGAAATGCCTGGGAAATGTCCAGGTGAGCCCACGTAGGAACGCAGCAGCCAAAGGTACGGAAAATTCCAAGTAAGAGAGTGAGCGTGTGTATAACATGTAATGGATGCAAACTGAAAAAATATATATATATACAAATATCTCGGGATGAAAAAGAGCTTTTGATGATAAGTGCCAATGACGATGTGCTGCAAACAAATCGTAATTTTCAAATGGGAATTTATAGGCTATTTCCTGCCTCACCTGAATGTTCCAGACATTTTCCTGCTGTTGTGAACTGACCCGGACAATCTCCTGCTTCATATGTGAAAGGGAAAGGCCAACGCTGGCAGTGCTGGTGTTTCGCTGACCTTTCTCTGAGCCTTCTCCTTTTTGTTGCGTCTGACCAGAGGTTGTATCGTACAACTCCAGGTGACCAAAGGGACAATAAGTTTGTCTTTCATTTCTTGTTATCGCTCATCCAAGACGTCACAGACACAGTGTGACTCTGATTTTTTTGCTCTTGTTTGAACTTGTGAGAACACCTATTCTTTAGTTTGACTCTATTTGAAAAAAGTTTGCTTCACATTTGGTCCGAACACAACACAATTAATTCCAAAAAATCAGACACTGCACGTTTGCCTTTATTAGATATATAACACATGTGCCCAAAGCAGCCATCCTGCCTGATCCCGATGCAAATCATCCTCAATCACAGCAATTCCAGTTTTCCAAATGTCTTCACATGTCATCTCTTTCTCTCCCCTCAACCTCCTCCATTATTCCTCCGGAGCAGCGAATCAGAGCCTCCCTTGTCCGAGATACAATTTGACAACCAAATCAGCGTCTAAGGAGGAACCATGTGCCACAAGATGAGCCCGGACTAAACACTGTCATCAACGTCCATATAAAGTGCAATTTTCTCCCTGACTTGATATTTCAGAAACTTGTTTGAAAATGCTCATGTTGATGGGCTACAGTCTTCCATCCTCTGTGAATAAGGCCATTTCACTTGGAGTTCGAAATTCATCTTGAACTTCTGCAATCAGCTGATCACCATCATCTGATAACTGAGAGGAATCAGTGTCGAGTGAGTCGATGGAAGAACTTGGTGTGAGAGGGGAAGTCTTGTGTTTGCTGGGCGCAACCAGTGGAAAATTCCACAAGCGACCCCGCGCCTCGGATAGATCATTACCCCTGCAACAGCTTCTGTCAATACGTATAAAAGGATTAAGGTTAAAACTCTTTCCTCTCGCTGCTTATCACTAGACATTTGTAAACTCCACTTTAGTCTGTTGTGTTGATCCTGAGTGTCATTTGTGTGAGGTGGAGAGAACACACACTCTGCTACATACACAACCTGCACTTGTCAGCGGTTTAATCTCAAACTCTCCAATGTGTTTACTGTGGATCACCTGCGTCAATAGTGGTTGGATGCAGCTCTTTCTCAAGATTAGCACCTCACTCTTTGTTTCCTCATCTGTGTGTGTGTGTGTGTGTGTGTGTGTGTGTGTGTGTGTGTGTGTGTGTGTGTGTGTGTGTGTGTGTGTGTGTGTGTGTGTGTGTGTGTGTGTGTGTGTGTGTGTGCAATGGAGCGATAGAGGCACGGACATTATAACAGAAAGAAATGCTAAGAAGTGTGGCCGTATCATATATCACAGCTTTTGTGTGACGGTTGGGTATGGGTGTATTTGTTCTCATAAGAATTACTACTGAATATCCTCCTCTGCTTTCTTGGCTCCGTGCAGCCATCATCTTTCATTTCTGACAGGCTTTGTGGCATCGCCGGGGCAAGCTTGGACTTGCACAGCCAGCCCTCCCAAGGTCTGAGGCATGCACACACACACACACACACAAACACACACATTCACTCACACGAACACACCCTCTCCTCCAATCAAATGGAGACCTGACAAAATTACTGATTTTGGAGAAAATGTGGCTCTTCAGAAGAGGCCAATCATTTGTGGCTTCTGATAAAGAGGCTACACTTGCCTACTGACCCGTCTGACCTCTAGCCACCGCCAAAGTGAGGGGTGCAAGATTTTGTGGCGGCGTTATTATTATCTCCGCCAAGAAGGTCGTGTTTTCGCCACTGTCCATCTTTGTGTCCTGGTTGATTGGCTTGTTTGTCAGCAGGGTTACGCAAAAAAATGGTAAGAAACTTTGTGAAAGGATGGGATGTGGGCAAAGAAAGAACCCATTACATTTTGGCGTGGATCAAGAGGCGGATTTATGCATTTTTTAAAATCAGTTTCTATAAGATTGTGAGATAGGGCCTTTTATTGATATGGTCACTGATTTGCCAGGGAATAATTCATGGATCAGTAGAAATCAGGCACATTTAGAGGACTGATATCTAGGGTGTGGAATTTGGTGCGCATGTTGGATTTAACGATACTGTTTGGCCTTGGTAGAGGTATGTGTTCTCCTGAGTATCATTTTATGGTTACGGTTATGTTTTCGTCTGTGTTAGCTTGATTACACAAAAACTACTCATCCGATTTCCATTAAATTGGGTGCAGATCCGGATCAGGGGACAGTAATACTAAGTTTTTGTAATTTGATGAAGATCCAAATAAAAATCTGGATCTAGTGGATTGTTGAGCCTTGGTGGAGGTATGCACTCTACTGAGTGGAAGCATCTCTAGAGTCTATGGGCATAGATTATTTTCGTTACTGCTCATTTTACTCGTAAATGTAAGTTGAACAGAAATTGGAGTTGGCTTCACTTTTTTTAGTTAGGAAAAACAAATGATTTATAATGGTTATGCATTCTATGAGTGGCTGTCTGTTGCTCAAGAGGGGATGAAACAGTTTTAAGCATATTTGTGGAAACAGACTCTAATTTTCAGGCCTTTGTAGAATCGTTCCAAGGGTGGATGAATAATAAAATACCAGCAGGACATGCTGATTCACTCCGCCTGCTATTACCATGTCTGGTCTTGAAACAGTCTGGTCATAATCACCATTTCCTTTATTCTTCCTCTCAAGTTAAACACCAAACAATTTGTCCTTAACAGTTTTCCTGTCCATTCAAACTGCAACTCTCCAATTGGGTACATAAAACCAAACCCCTCCCCTTTCTCCCCTGATAAAACCAAGTACATAAACCCAACAGCTCCACCATCCAGTCTCCTTTCCCTGGTAGTATACACCCAGCAGACACAACAAGCGTGATGTTGGCTGTTTACAGGGGGGCCTAGCCGGGCCTGCCAGGCTCTTTATGGTCTGGGGTGGGTTGCAGCAGTGAATAGGCCCCTGCCAGTAGCCGGCGGTGGTCAGGGTTGTACATAGGAGAGGGTCTCCGCAGGCAGCCATTGTCATGGTAAACGGGGGTTTGAATGGGAGAGGATGGGCAGGACACACACATAAAACAGAGGAAAACATGAGGAGGGGAGGGAGAGGAGACAAACACTCGACCACCTCAGAGATGGCACACATGCGAGCTAGCATCGAGGCCTTGAGCGTCTTCCTCGACCCTCAGACACAATAAACTATACTACCACATCGACACTGGGCCGTATCGCCAAAAGCTCCTGAATCTCTTTGTCTCTCCAAGTTGACGTCCTCTTGTCAGTCTATGGCACAGCTTTTTCATCCTGAGATATTTGTATTCTTCCCTCTTTTTCTTTTTTTTTTGTCCATTGGGTGGTAGAAACATCATCAACACGGCCACTCATGTTGGCATTTACCTGTTGTATCCTTACATGGGCTCACTTGGACAAATTACTAAGGGGCTGGCGGGATCATTTCAGAAGCATCTGACTGACATTTGAATTTCACATGGTGAATTTTAAGGAAAATATCAGAGTTCAGCGCATGTCTAAATTAAAATATAGTGACTAAAGATGAATTAAGGTCAGCCTCTGTTGAATTTGTTGATAAGCAGGTTGATAAGCAGGTACTGGACACTCACTTAAACATTCATAAGGTGTTTGTCGCTACTAAAGCCGCAGAACTTTAGTCCTCCGTCCACCTAATGCTGCACGATATAGCCTTTTTATCTGTTAGTTATAAAGGTAAATACACTGTTGCATATTGAACCTTTGTGGCTGGAAACACAATAGGAGCATTTGTCAGCTGCCTGCTTGGAGCAGGGAGGGCAGAGAAAGGGTTAAAAGGCTCCGGCTGCCTGATAATCCTCTGCCGTTAAAAGCCCTCCAGAAAGACGTGTGTGAGGTAATCAGTAAAAGATTCAAGTGTGCCAGTGTGTATGTGTGTGTACACAGAGGCACACACATGCACTCGCACAGAAGCACGAACTCCACTGAATGAACAAAAAGGGAGGGAAAAGACCGACTTGAGGAGGGAAGAAAAAGAGAATAAACACTCCTCCTCCCATTTTTTGGGGTTTCTCTTTTTTCGCCCCTTTTCTCCTCTTCTTTCCCTCGCTCCCTGCTGTGTCTTGCACAATGTGACAGAAATGATCACCGCAGTTCCCTTTCAAGAAAGCAAACACACACACAGTCAGATCCAGGGAGGGCTGATGTGACCTTTTTCCATTCTTCTCAGTCTTGTATTTCTCTGTCTTCCTCTTGTTCACTCCTGCTCTTCTTGTCAGTCGTCTTTGTGGGCAGTATAGGACGACCTTGTGAGATACAACTATTTCAGTGTGGCCACGAACAACTTTTTCTATCCACTCGCTGTGTTGGCATTTGATAATGGGTGTAATTTTGAAGAACATGTTTCTTAAACTTTGTAGAGTGGACAAAGAAAACCCTGAAAAAATGCTTTTGTATAAATGACAACTTTTTGAAACATACAACATAGCACGAACACTCTCGCTGTTTTTTTACACCGACAACAGGAAACTGTCCGGAGCCTTCAGGTGAGGAGTGGAGTGGGTAGAACGAGCAGGACATGACGTATAAAATCTGCATACAGCACCGGCATTAGCCCTCCTCACCAAAAGCTTTTCTTTTCAAGTTGACATCTTCCCAAGCAGCTTCTACATGTATGATAGCTCTTGTTAATCCTGACATATTTGTATTCTTTTTGTTTTTATTCAGTTTTGTGTACGTCGTGTGAATTATCATCAACACACCCACTTGCTTGCTGTGAAGTCTCTGTACATTTTCTCTCTGTATTCTCTCATGAACTCCCTCTGACAGTTTCCGGATACATTGACTCGGACGTTTGCGTTCTCACATACAGCCCTTCTGGATAACTTCAGGGAAAATATCTGGAGTTCAGTGCGTGTCTGAAAGCAGCTTAAGTAACCTCCAGCTCTGTCTTTGGTATATCATAACATAATGTGAATTCTTGTATATGACTAAAAGGAGGCCGCACCATGTATGTCATCTGTTTCCTCTACATCTCTGGATATGCCGCCCAACACAGATTTGACCATTTAACCCCAAATATATTCCTTCATAATTTGTCATAGCCGTAATTCTTCCCCTCCCTGGCTCAGATGGACCAATCAGTCTCTGGCTAATGATCTTCAATTGCCCTCTGTGTCGTAGCATCGAGCATTCAAAATTTGGCATTTAGATGTTTAATTGACTGTCACCGATAATGGGATTGTGTTCAGTCAACCTGGGTGCCACGAGCGGCGGCACAAAGCCTATGAAACTGACAGAAAGAGGGAGGGAGAAGCAGAGAGACAACACTGACCACATTTCCTACTACAGTACATATTGCATAATTAGTATTTTAGTTAATTAGTACATTCCGCCTGTCTATCCTGGTGAGATTGTGCGGCAATTAATTTCTAACACAACTTCACAGGCAAAAATGGAAGATAAATCCAGCAGTTCTTATTCTGTGCAAATATACAGTGTGAAATTCAGCCAAAGCTAAGGTGACAGCTTTCTGTTTACTGTAACGCTAATTTAAAACTCCCTATCTTTTTTTAATGTGACATACTGGCTCAGTCCCAATTTAAGGGCTACATCCTTTGCGGGCTGCATTTGAAGACTGATCACGTCACAGTGGCTCGACAAGCTGGTGGATCCTTCGTGGGCAAACCTATTCCAGGGTTCCTTGTAAAGCATTGACAAATCCAGCAAGCTAGCTGTGCAGGTCACAGTAAGTGCAGCAGCTCTAAGAAGCTAATGTTACAAAGCCAATGCAAATTTAAAATCGTCTGTGGATCGGTCTTGTTTCTGTTCGGCCTTCGCCTTCTGAGCCGAAGTAGAACAAGTCCTCCGAAGGATGCGGGCCCTGAATTGGGACACGGTGTCTGTTACAGGCTTGAGGTGTTAGGTTTGGTAGCAGCAAGTTCTAGTCACTTGATTTTCCTTAATGATAACCTTTCATCAAGACTACAGGTCTGTCTTGTGCGTTAAGATCAAAAGAAAAGTGACCTTTAAAAGGGTCAGTGGAACAAGTAGAACAAGCAACCTGTTGTGTTCAGTCTCAGAGCTGCAACACTCTGCGCTAATGGCAACTATCTGTCTACGGGAGTTAAAATGTTTCAACCTGAGGGGAAATGGCAGAGAGAAGTTAGGTTGCTGGTGAGGTTTTTACATGAATGTGTCTTGGAGCTGTCAGATAAACAAAGTCCTCAGACACATATTATTATTAAATTAACGTCTGTACACTTAGTGACTGTTTGAGGCGAACAAACACAAATGGAAAAAACACTGAGGTTAATTTCCTCATGGAAGGCAACAACTTCAATTGCTTCGTCTGAGTTCATTGTTTCTTTTACCTTATTTGAGCACTTGGCTATAATATTTCTGCTTTGTTTTAAAGTGCACATTTAACATTTTAACTCAGTGTAAAAGTTTCTTTGTTCAGCAAAGGCTACTTCATGCCTTTCTAAACATGCAAAAGGTCAAAAGCTTATGCTGGCTACACATGTATCTTACACACACAATGAACACACACAAATACATGTGCGGTGTGTGCCCAGTGCAGTTTGCGGGTAGTTGGCCTCTTCACTGCAGCCTCCCAGAGGAACAAGGATGTTAACTGGCATTGTTGGGGGGCTGAGCTGAGGGTGGTTTTTAATAGCTCATGATTACTCTGGAGAGGGGAGCCCATAATTACAACCACAAATGATTTCACGCCCCTCACCCCCATGATGTGCTCTGAACCTAATCACAGGGAAGCACAGAAGGGGTGTAGCGGAGGAACTGGAGCCTCGACAAAAGAGGCCTCCCCTTTGTTTGCTGACAGGAAATCGAGAAAATGAAATGTGCCGTGTTCCACGAAGTGAGAGCGCTGCGCCGCTGAATGGAAAGTTTGCAAAGTTCTCCAACCACATCTCTAACATGCTGATCATACAAGTACCCATTGTGGTCTTTAGTGTTGAAAAGGGAATTTGTTAACCTTTGACGAGATGCACTCCTCTTCCCAAAGCCAGAATAAAGAGACCAGAGATATCACTGTGTCCCCTTAACTTGTGATTGTCTCTGCCAGTTTTTGTCGCAGTTTCTCGAACACAGCGAGCTGACAGCCTTTCATCGCTTCCCGAAAATCGTAAAAAAGCGTTATTAGTCATTGCCTTATTTGTTTTTGCATCTTTTATCCAATGAGTGTAGACAAAGGGCTTCCACGCAAACCCCAGAGACGAGCACAGTGCAGTGACTTTGGGCCCTTTCACTGCATTTCAATGTAATTTCTCTCAGAAAATTACTGACGTCTTGACCCCGGTGTCCTCGAACATGGCAACAGCCTTGCAAACACAGACATGCACTCTCACATGCTTAGATACTACTTGACAATGAAACCGAGTTAGCATTCTGCCCACACATCCCTCTTGCCCAGCCCGTGCCAGTCGGCTAGCCAGCCAGACACAACTGCACAATGGCCAGACTACATGTCCTTAATGGAGGTGCGGACAAACAGAGGAATGCTGTGGAGAGGATGGAGCAAACCGTACGTCTGCCCACATCAGCCGGCCCTCAATAGAGATTGGCCAGGAACGCGTAAACTGGCCCTGCAGGAGTAAAATAGTAAAATGGGGTTTCTCTTCTTCTCTTTCATTGTGTGACTCAAGTCTGAAAGAGAAAATGCTGGAACGTGAACAAGTGTCGGACAAATACCCAAAGCTAATAACATTTACTCAGACATTCATTTTATAGGCACTCAGCATGCAACTGTAGGCTCGAGTTACGTTTGTCAGTCAATAGATGAAAGGACTCAAAAGCATGAGCAGGAGAAGTGGTTACCAACCTCTGGTGAACCCCACATCCCCGTCAGATGAACTCGAATACCTCTTAACTTGACTAGTAACTTAACATGACTTAGCCATAAACTGAAATTAACTAACCCAACTAAATTATAGTGTTTAGTGTGTTTTATATTTTCCCAAGTTCGTTTCACTTAATTTAGCCTTTTTTCCATTTTTTTGGCTGATGATTTTGACCGTTTATCCATTAGCACTAGCTGTTAGCCACCTACTTCCTTTAGCGTTTTTCACAATTTAATCAACACTTTTTGTTTACTATTTCAATTGTTGATCCATTCTGCTTAAAAGTGTATCAACTACTTTTAACTTACTTTTAATGTTTTTAACTAATTTACTTTTGTCTATCTCTTTTGGCAAAAAATGCCAGCCATTTATTCATTAGTATTATCCATAACCATATCAACCATAAGTTAACTTAAACATTTTTACCATTAACCCAATATTATTACAATTTCAAGTGTCAAATCCATTTCAGTTCATCTGTTTTAAAAGCTAACAGTTTTTAAGCTTCTTTTAATTTGTATTACTTTTGGCTGATTTGGCAGCTTTTTATACATTTGCATTAGCTGTCATCCACAACTCTTTTCAAGTATTTATCCATTCATTTCACCTACTACTTTTAGCTGTTGCCATTATTATATGATCATCTTAACTATCTGTTTTCACAACTAATCCATTACTTTTAGCTGCCTTACCTCTTGCTCACTAGTTTTCATACACTCAATTACAACATGTAGTGTCTTAAAAATCCCAAACTATTTGAATAAACATTTTTTAATGAGCGACAGAAATAAAAAATAATTAAATGTTGCTGTCTGCAATGTGACATTTGCTAAGGTACATCAGGTTTTTCTCATTTTAGAGCAGTATCCACTGTTTCCACCATAAAAGAAACATTTCATCTCACATTTTCCTCATTCATATTTCTCCTAATGATGTTCTGCGGCCTCAGTTTTGAAGGTGCCCCAGCTGTCTCCTTCAGAAGTAGAGTAAATAAGCTGAGAGCTCTCCGCAGCCGCAGACACTGATCACCGTGGCCTGTTACTCTCCCTGCCGCTAATTGACCATCGGCCAAAGGACAAACCTCAGCCCTTCTGCCGCGTCCCTCCCCCGCTCCCTCTCATCCCTTCTTTGTGCGAGCATGCCTCCCCTCACCGCCGTACCTTCCTCATCACTCACATATTCCTGTCTTTAATCTGCTCTTTGCTAAACGTGTGAGTCGCTCTGTCTCTATCTTCCCTTCCCGTCATTTGCGCTGCTTTCTTTCACTTCATCTTCATTTCTCTCATCTTCTGGCTCACCCCGCTGTCTGCCAGAGCTGTCTGCAGACTTGCATAATTAGCTGGACCAAGCTGCAGTGAATCTGGTCCAGGACTGGCTCTGGATCAACCCGGCTCATTACAGTGAATATGTCTGTCCTGCCTCCTCCTCCTCCTCTGCCTCTCTTCACTGTCAGGATCTGTACAGAGTGAGTTTGCGGATTCAAATGGTGAAAAGACACAATGTGTCTCTGGGATCAACAGAGACACTGGCACTCCCACAGATTTCTCTCATGTGACAATCTTGTCTTTTTGTATTACACAAATGTTCTATTCTGGTTTGAATGGAATGGAATCCATATATTTGGAACCTGTGAGCCTCTATGCATATTATACTCGAACAATGAGGAGAACCCTCGGCAGTCAATTGGATTAGGCAGTGATGCAACTAAGCAGCTCACCACATATAGCATTAGCAGCATCTGAAGGAAATTTTAAATAAAAGTCAACTTTGCTCCCGGGAAAGTCACAGCTCAGTACAGAAAACAATGTTGTGTTTGAAACTAGATTGAAAATAGCAAGAATGTTATAACCAATATTAGAACCACATGAAAGGAAGTGATGTCATCTACAGCAACTAATTTACAATTTGCTAAGCACCTCCCTTTAAAGATGACAGCTAACAATAAGCCTAAAACCCAAAACACAAAAGTGTCAGGAATAGATTAAACTGTGTGTAAACTGAAAGCATTAGCATATATGGCTAATTAGCTTAGTCCCTCCAGTAACTATGCCAATGCAGCGTTAGTTTCAAGGTCCATTTTTAGATGACTAAACTATTTAGTCAGTCAGAAATATTGGTATGCTATAATCTGAATAAATTTGCTCCCAGATGAACATAGTGGCCAAATGTCTAATTAGTTTGTTGCCTGTTCAATGAGTAGGGTACGCCTACCAAATTGGGAGTGTGATTGTTTGTGTGTGGGGGAAGGGGGGGACCTGGGATGGAGTCAAACCCCCGGCCTGAATTACTGCTTCCGTTCGACCAGCAGGTGAGGAAAGCCCCAGGGACATGTGAGGATGGGCCGGGCAGGACAGGTGAATGGTGAATGAGGGGAGGAATATGGTGAAGGAGGATTGACGAGCTGGAAACAGAGGCTCAGATGGTCAACAGTGACACTAATAATGAGCTGTACTTTGTGTCAACACCTAATTAGCGATTGTTAACCAAGCCTCCTTCACATCAACACGTTTGCATAGTTATTGCAGTTATGTGATGTTAGCACTTATCTGAAATCTGCAGAATCCACTCTTAAGCTGATTTCAGAGGGGCAATAAACTCTGGATTTTCTCCTGACATTCTCCAGAGGGGCTCTATGTGAGATTATCTGAGCCATTTGACAAGGACATTCTATGGAGTTTCTCCTGCCAGCCCCCTAGTTAAAACTCTGGATTATGTCCGAATGAGCACATATGAGAATACAGCAGGAGATTCTCCAGAGGATTCACTCTGAGTTGATGATGTTCTTACCATGCTGTGGTGCTGTAAAAAGACCCCTTGATTTCCACAGCGGAATTTATGCATTATTGCTTGCCTCCTACCCTACTAATTTGTTTACTTTACTTCAAACACAAAAGGGAAAAGAGATGTTCAACCTTTAATGGTCCATTTCAAATGTTAAATTGATCAAACTATTTTAAATATCCTTGTGGTCCAGCAGGGGGCGTTCTTAAAATTCACCATCAGGTTGACCAGCATGCCCTATTGACCTCACAGGAAGCTAATGCATAATAATGGAGGAGGGCTCTCGCAAACAAAGCCGCACAGATCAGGTAATTACGACAGTGAAGCATCTGAGAAGCAGTGTTTGGAAATATTGTTTATGTTACCTGGTAGATTTTTAAATCACTGAGACATCTTTATCTTATTACCTCTGTATTCTCACATTCGCTTGTCACTGTGAATGCAAATATGTTTTATTGTTTGTAGGGAAATGAATTTACAAGTCAAACTAACTAACTTTTTACGAGAAATGCAGCAGTTAGCGTGTTCAAGAATAGAAGAACTGACCCAGGGGTGCACCGGGCACAGTTTGCAGGTCACACAGAGGTTACATTTCGTTAGACCACTAATTGGGGTCTGAAGTTATTCCTTCATTATTGATAATAACTGTAGACATCTTAAATCTGTAATAAATGTGATCTGCTGTACTCCTTTGTATCCTATTGCTTGTCCTAGCAACGTGTTTTGTCGTTTAACTTAACTTTCTTGACTTAGAGTATTTCAGCTCACATCATTATGTCAGGGCCTGTTAGCTTCTTCTTTCTTCCCAGTGTCCTCTCCCCATATTACACCACCACCTGTAGCCCCTATATCCTTACTTGCACTGGCTCATTTTGCTTCCAGCATCATGCAGTCTCTCTCCAGTATCTCCCCCTGACTCAATTACCTCTCTTCTCTCTCATTTCCCCCCGCTCTTCTTTACTGCAATTCATTTACAACTCGTCGTCGTGTCTTCGCCCCACGTTGCCGCCCGCCTCTGATCTTCTCTTCTCCGGCATGTCCCTGCTGTCCTTTCTTCTTCTCCTGCTCCATCTTCTCCTCCACCTCCTTCTTATTTTCTCTATCTCTCTTTCTCCCTCTTCTTTTAGCTTTTTTCCCCTTCACCTTTTTCCCAGCGGAGCCTTTGGATCGCTTTGTTCTCCAGTGGCTAATTTGCCTGTTCTACTTGCCAACCTAGCAGCGGGAGTTCAGTGTGTGTGTGTGTGTGTGGCACTTTTCCCCTGCCAGCTGCTGTTATACAACACAAGTTCTTGCCTTTACACTCAAACACCTCACTTGCCAGCAAATATGCACACACACATGCATACACATACAAAAACACAGCTTTAATGGGCCATCATCTTTTTTTTAATCACAGTTTAGTTCATCCCTGTGACCCTCAAAGGATATAACAGTATTGCTAATGGATGAATGGATGTTTCATTTTATGCATTTGACTGTTTGCATAGATGTGTGCAGACTTTGTCAGAACTCATGTTAAAATGTAATAACACTTAAATTGGTGATCCTCCATGTTGTGTATATTATGTCAGTGTTCGTATAGATGATCTTTATATGAGGTTTGTATATATGTCTCCTCCTCCGGTGGCTCTCGACATGACAGAGAGGCGGACAGGCGTGAAGTTAAAGCAAAGCAGCGATTGGTTCCAGCGAGCAGAGTCTAATCAGCCATCAAGCGTGAGATCCTTTAAGTGGCGCTGAAAAGAGGTTACGCACAAATGAAATGCATATCTGTCTACCCACACACATCACATGCAAATGCAGTGTTAAATACTGTAGGCCACACAAATGCATATGTATAAACCAAGAGACACTCTGTTCGCTATCATGGTGTTCTAGTGGGACCGCTCTGGACTCAGGGCTGCAGAGCACATGATGTGCGAACAGACTGATGTGCTAAGCACATATCCACACACATGCACAAATACACACAGCTCATGAGAGGCTGATATCTTACCTGTCAGAGGCAGGTGTGGTCCCGGAGGACCCAATCAGTTTTAATTAACCCCTTGTGGTGGAGGGTGGAGGGGGACGTGTGTGGGAGGGAGAGCGAGAGCAGAGGGAGAGAAAACCAAGTGAGGAGAAATTTGTGCTTGTCATGGCAGGAGAGACAGGGATTAGCAGAGAAAAAAGCCCTCCGCATTTCCCTAGAAAAATGCAATTGATGAGATGCTGGTTCTCCATCTAATTAAAAGAAACTGTCCTATTAATTTCTTAAAAATTAGCTGGTATTTCGTTTTTTAATCACATGCATATTTCCATTAAATACCCACGCAATATAAAAGTCAAGTTTCAATTTGGTTCATCTAGGTATATAACTCTACATAGTGAATTTACAATGTCAAATAGAAGTCAAACACTATTCTTGGGGTAAATGTTAGGAACGATTAAAAGATACAATACTGGTTTGGATGATTATCTCTGGGCCACATTTAGTGTTTGAGATAAAATCCTCCTGTTTGTAATTCTTGTACAAATCCAAAACAATCTCAAATCTCCTGTAATCACTGTGTGCATACTTTTGATTCATAAGACTTGCATTAATATTACAGTGTGTATGAATATCAAGCAAGAATAATTTGAGGTGTCACTAAATAGCGTAATTCAAAATAGAGCACATTTGATTGCATATCTCAACCACAGTAGTAAATAACTCATAAGGTTTGGTTATTAATTTATCATGCTTTTAATTTCTCACAATGATGACGTTCATTAAGGGAGTGTTCAGCTCACTCAGGCTCAGGGGACGAGGTGATCACCTGCGGTACCCCGACATAACCACAGAGAGATTCACTCACTGCTGCACGGAAACCACAGGAAAGAAAAGAGTGGAGAGACCTAAAAAAATGCAGATGCTTCCACACAGGACACAGAGGCTACAGCCACACTGCTAAGATTTCATATGAATGGTCACGTGATATACATTTACAGGCGTTTTATCCTGGATGGAGATTAAAACTGATACGGAGCTAGAATCATTGCGTGGACTAAGATAGGTTTAGTTTTAAAATGCCATTTTCAATTTAAAACACAGTATATATGCAGCCAGAGGGTCACTGAGTGGTAAATGGTGCTAAACTTATTCATAAATGTTAGAGCGGTGTGTGAGTGTTCTCCGCCACCATCATCAGGACTGTTCTGTCACGTCTGCATCTTCCCTGATGAATGAAGAGAAGTCTGACACTGACTCGATGACAGCCAGTGTTTGTGCTGTGTCTTTTCACAGACACGCATCATCATTGACCAGCCACATCCATTATTGAAGCGTTGGTGGTTGGTGTGGCTCAGGCCCGGTGGATAGGATGTCGCACTGCAGTCATCCTTATGCAATCAGAGGTGATTTCCTGGGAAGGCTTGGATGAAGTCATGGTCAGTAAGCGTACGTCAGTGAGTCGCTGACAGTGACTGTTAAGTGTCGACTCATATGTTTGAAGATGAACATTTGACTGTTATTGTCGTTGTAATTCTAAATCCAGACAGAGGAGCTGTGCTGTATAATTACATGTTTCTGTTATGAAATCTTTTTGTCGCTTCAATGCACATGTAAAGGACGGACGCTGGGACGGGGTAATCTTGAGCAAGCACTGGATTCGAAATGTACTTGTGTGCATGTGTGTATCTTTGTGTGCGTGTGCGTGCGTGTGCGTGCGTGTGTGTGTGTGTGTGTGTGTGTGTGTGTTGTCAAAGAACCCCGCAGAAAGTGTGTGCGCACTGTATACAGCTCCCGGTGAGCCAAATGCTCCACTGCTTCACTAAGCCAATCGCAGCTAATCAAATAAGAGCCCTTAGCTGTGCACAGACATAGGGGAGAAGAATGGGAGAACGGTGTGTGTGTGTGTGTGTGTGTGTGTGTGTGTGTGTGTGTGTGTGTGTGTGTGTGTGTGTGTGTGTGTGTGTGTGTGTGTGTGTGTGTGTGTGTGTGTGTGTGTGTGTGTGTGGAGGGGATGTTGGAGGCAGTCTAGTGGCTTCAAGAGGTCCTGGATAGTAGGTGGGGGTGGAAGGACACACACCTGCACCACCTTGCACTGCTGTCACACAAACATGGCTGAATGCACAAACTCATCTGTCACACACACTTAAATAGACACATTGGCTGATACAAAACGAAACACTGATCTGTCTTTTATTTCTTTTTTATTTTCTTTGCTTTTCCCAACATCTCCTTGACTTTTTTCAAAAATATTCTCCCACCTGAGTGACCTTGTGGGGAGAAAAGAAGACTCATCACCAAGTACAAGGTCTAAGTGATGGCGTACACATTCATGCTGATATCTACACAGTGTGGTAACATTAATAACCAGTAAATTCACAGCTACAACTGCACAGGAAACAGATCCCACCAAATTCAGTTTAAACACCTTCAACTCGCATGTTGTCACTTTAATGAGCTGCTGTCAGCCCCTGAGTAAAAACTCCAGAGAATGTCAGAGTGAGCCCATGTGAGAATACAGGAGGAAAATGCGTGGTGATGATGTTTCCACATGTAAAACTGAAAACAACAAAAAGAATACAAATATCTCGGGATGAAAAAGATTCGAGAGCCTCCTGCTCCTCACCTGAGCACTGGAGGTCTCCCTGATGTAGTGAAGACGTCTAACCAGCATATGTGAAAGGCAAAGTTCAGGAAATGTTTGGACAATTGGATCCAGACATTTTCCGGAGAATGAAAAGTGCTTTAGTAAGTGAAAACAGCGGAACTGAAAGAATATTCAGGAGAACCAATCAGTTAGGTTCAGCCTCTGGGGATCATGAGTGAACTCTGAACTGAAATGTCAGGACATCTTCCTGCTTTTTATGTCTGAAACTGTCTATACTGAGCCTGAAAACCCTTTCTAATATAAATGTTTTATTTTTATCTAACATTTAAGGTAACATGGGTGAAAACTAACAGATGAAATAAATAGTGAGCAACACAGTTAATCCATTGAAATAATTGTTGAAATTTTATGTGTGGCTAAAACAATGTGGTTAAATGGGTGAAATCGTTGGGTCAAACTAATCGATACACAATAAAGCGAATTTAAAAGTACACCGTTGAAATACTTAACTAAAAGTAATAAATTGTTTCTGCCACTCCACTGACTAAATATTGGACAGTTTGATGAAGTTTGAGGATTTCTAAGATGTAATATTCATATACATTCACTCTAAGACGAGTTGAAATGAGCACTTACGGAGCAGATGGTGTCAGTGATGCACTTGACTTTATCTGAAATAGACACACGTTAGACAAATCATTTGATCCAGATGACCGTCTAATTCTGGAGCAACTTGTCCATCTCAAAAAAGACAGCAATAAGTGCCTCAGGACAAATAGTTGCACATGGAGATGGATTCTGGATCTAAGATGTGCTGCGCTCCAACCAGGAGTTTTCTGGCCGAGCATCAGGCAGAGCAGCAGGCCAGATTGAGAGGGTCGGTCCAGACTTGTTTTCTGCTCCGCTCCTTGGCACCGAGGTTGATGCTGTGTGAGTGGCAGAGGTCCAGCGCTGTCCTGGCTCGCTGTCTGCACTCTCGTCCATGCGTACCCTCCTGACACGCTGCCCTCTGGCTAGCCCTCTGTGTGTGGGCATGAGTGTGTGTGTGTGTGTGTCTGTGAGCCTGAGTAATACGTGTCCCTTTGTTGTGTGTTTGTCTGTATGCGTGTGTGTGTGTGTGCGTGTGTGCGTGTGTGCGTGTGTGCGTGTGTGTGGCAGCTGTGTGCCCTCCTCCTGTTTGCCTGCAGGACAATCAGCAGCTCGCTGCGACCACAGAGACCAAAGGCACAGGGCAAGAATGTCTTTCAGTGAGCGGGTGGTGGATGCCAAGTTGCACACATACGCACACACATAAGCCAAGACAGCATATATATATATATATATATATATGATGCCATATTATTCATCCAATACAATTCATACAACTTCATTGTGAATATTTGTGTGCATGTTCTTTATTTGAAAAACTCAATTAACCAGCACATAAAGCACTAAAATGAATGAATGCCAATGCAACCATTATGATCAATGATGTTAATAGATTTCTCTTTGCCACTTGCTGTTCTGACCAGGTCTCTAAAGCCGCCTGAAACAACTTGAAGAATCTGACTCATTAACCATTTACAACCCGTGTGAGCGTCAGCAAAGAAGTTAGTGAGTAAATTAAATGAATTGAATTAAAGGAGATATCTGATGTTTTTTCAGTTTCTCTTTCCTCTAGTGTGTTTTATAGATACAGTACAGAAAGAAGTGCTCCTTTCTGAAACACCTCATCGGTACTCAAGCTCGTACTTCCGCATCATCGTGATGTCACGTGACATCATGATACCACACATTTGCATAAAGCATGCCTGGCAGCTAGTTGGACACGCCCCTTACTAAGTCGACCAGCTGGCCAATCAGAACACACTGGGCTTTATCGGGAAGGGGGGCCTTAAAGTAACAGGAGTTTAAACCAAGTGTTTCAGACAGAGGCTGAAAAGAGGAGCTGCAGCAAAGTAAACCATTTCAAGTAGATTTAAATTACAGTGAATACGAGCATAATATTTCTCCTTTAAACTAAAATCTGTAAAAAATCTAAGTGCTAGCTAAGGTTAAAAAAGAAACTTCCCACCATACTGTAGTATGATCATCCTACCAGAGCAGAGACTGATTGTGATCCAGTACAGTGTGAGACTATACCAGTTTATATCATTATGAATTTGTTAGATTTTATATGACGCATCAATGTGATATATGCTGTTAAACGATGCAACACCAAACAGCATAGCATACCATAATATCTTCTTTTCCTTACAAAAAATCATCTCTGTTTCTCAAGATGACGTATTTAGATTGCTACAGACCCAGCGCCGCAGCCGCAGGTGTAACATGTTGAGCTCTCATTACGTTTCTATTGTAACGTTTTTCATTTCACAATCAACACACCAGCATGGCTCAGGAGGCGGAGCAGCCATGTAATCTGCCACATAAACTTAGTCCATCTATTAATGCATGTAAATGGACAACATGTAAATTGTTATTCAATTTTATCGTTGTGTGACTATTGTGATCTCACCCTGAGAAAGAGATCACGCCTGTGTTAAAAGTATAGGTTCGTTTAATAAGCTCAAGATGGATAATAAGCTCGAGGTTACGGAGAAGCCCCCGGGTACGTTCAAGTCAGCTGGGTGGGAACATTTTGTTATATATGCAAAGAGCTAATGAGAAACAATAGGACATATGACACCCGTCCTCTTCCCAGTGGAAATTCAGTGCACAACGCAGAGACAATGCAGCCGTAGCACAGGAGTGGCAACAGTTCCCAGTCAAGTGATTGCTGTGACTGAACGACCGACTGATGCCATCGGAGAAGATGAGCTGTGTATTCTGCAGTGGACAACAGGCTGTACAGTGAACGTCGTCCTCAGTGAGGCAGGCATTGAAGGTCAACTCTGAGACGACAAGAGAAAATGTAAAGGTCAAGGACTTTGCGGCTGAAGCAGGCAGAGCACTCAGGAGCATTACAGATGTATTGGAAATGGTTTACAGTGATGCTGCACCCTGCGGTGAATGTCCGTTCCTGACCACGTGCTCCAGAAACATCACATTACAGAAAAATGGCAGGAACAAGACTAAAGCCCCTTTTCCACTGGTCAAAAAAACCAACTAACACCCACCAACACCTGGCTGCAAAAGGAATGGATATAATCGGAATTCACTCTCGGCTGAAATGACTCTGCAGTAGATGCTAGTTTTTAACGACATGACACCAGGGTGAACATGTTAATTTCTTCTTCTTCTTCTCTGGAGGAAGCTAACCCTGCAATGGTGCACAATGGACTTTCAGGTTTTGGCAGGTGAATAGCCATGGACGTCTGTGTACTTATTGTTGTTTCACATCTTGGCAACGACGTGCAACAGCGATTTTTGAGTGAGCCTCCCAGTTTGTGACATGTAACATGAAAAAATTACAAAAAGGCAAATTTGAGATGAGTCTTTTGCTTTTATTTAGTGGGTTTACCCACATTTAAAAAACCTGCGTTGACAGTTATTGGTGTAAAAGAGGTATGAGGGACACAATGGATGTGACATATAAGTCCTGTGTCCTCCTATAAGGCTGAAAAGAGCCCCGCTGGCCTTAAAGAACCTCGATATGACATTGTCATTTCACCATCTATCAGTGTGCAGTTGTGTTTGCACTCATTTGCAGCCTTGCATTTGTCTGCACGGCATGCTTTGAATAAATAAAATTAGCACATCAAAACTGAACTGTGGGCTCATGGTGCACCGGCAAATTATATATCCCGTCTTCATTAGTCATATGGAGGGATAAAGGCTCCTCAGGACAAAAACTCCACAAATAATGCTTTTGATGAGGGATAATGCAGAGAGACGTTCAGTTCTCGCAGTAATGACGCTGATCTTATTGATTGTAAACATTACCATGTGCACACTTTGGCCACTTACGCAAGTAGGTAAATTCTCTGTAAAAGAAAGAAAACCCCCACAGCCCGCTGCACCACAGTGCTTTTATTCTAATTTCCCATCCGCAGTTCCTTTCAAAATGGAACAGGCAATCTAAATGGAAACCTAATTAGCATTTCATGCATAAACAACAGTCTTTTAGAAAGACTAGGTGTGTTTCCTGCCTAAGCCCCTCCTGTCAGACCCTGTCTGGAGAGACATTAATGGATGGTCTCCCCAGTTGAATATCATCCCGGTCTTTTTCCCTTATCAATATGTGATGAGGGCCTGGAAACCAGAGATGGATGACAATTTCCCGCCAGTTCAGGGAGGCGAAGGTGACTCCTGCAGGAGGTCGCTCCCTGATAGATGTGTGTGATCATTTGCTTCCACGCACAAATGAGGAAATTTCATTCATCAGCGTTGATCTAACACTTAACCTGTTCGTGTAATCACGCTCACTCAGGGGCTCCTCTGGGGCTATAAAACAGGCTTAGGGCGTTTACCCGCTGCCACTTTTTCCTTTGTGCCACAATGAGGAATCTAATTAGTGAGGGACCCCTATCATGTGTCCTCTATCTGCTCTGACCCACAAAGAATAGCTTTGTGGCTTTCCCCAATAATCGGGTAGTTCGACTCTATGTCTGTGCCACGCTGGGAGGGGTGCTTCTTTAGCAAAGCTGGCTGACCCTGTCTGTGCCTGACTCTAATCAGGAGCAGTCCAGAGGGTGCCATGATGGCAATAAAAGACAGAATACACCCCTCTTCTCGTCCCTGTTACTGCCTCTGCCCTCCTGTGTGTAACCCTCCCCAGCTAGAAACACAGAGGCTGATGCCGAGCCTCCCAGAGGGGGCACCAGGGAGGAGGTTATAAAGCATTATAAGCCAGGTTAGCCCACAGTGACAGCCCAGCTTGTTCCTCCTTCTTTGAGCAGGTCCGCGTGCTGGGCAGTCTCAGCCTCTCATCCACCGCCGCTGAATAGAACCACAGGGCTCTGGCTCCACAGAGATAGTGTTATCTGGGCCGCCATGGGGCTCCGATCGCAGCCGTGTACACACACGCTCAGCGGGCGGCGCACACATCAGCATGAGTGCAGACAAAGGAACCTGTGGACCAACACAAACCTTATGGGTGTACAATGTAACCGCACACATGCAACATGCACACAGTCGCAGACAAACAGAGACAAGTGTGAACGTTCACACACACACACACACACACACAGACAGACACACACACACACACACACACACACATTTAAGTGTAACAGACGCCGCTTTAGTCTTCAACTTGATAGTGACCCCGACGTTTCTTCTCCGGCTCTTACCTCGAGGCCTATATCTGCTATAATATGGCCCATAGCTGTCACAGGATCAGCCCATCTATCAGCTGGAGAGGTCAGTGGTCAGTGGTCAATGGTCGCACACGCCTCAGCCTCAAATCTGGCTGTAGTCCCTGCTGTTTTCAGGAATCTGAGTTATTCCGCCCCTTCCTGGAGATCTCCACACATGACCTGTGGGACGGGGATAAGCCGCATTTCTCCCCTTTTCCCACAACAATTTCAATTAAAAAGAGATTTGAGGCAGAAAAGCACATTTTCATACAGGGCATGCAAAGAGACTCGTGGAAAAGTTTGAGGTGAGATGTGGCAGTTAGGTTTTGAGTGCATTTTCTATCAGCTAAGACCTGTTTCTTAGAGAATGCTACGAGAGATGCAGGGTCGACGTGGTGAGTGCCTTAAACTCTTAATACTCTATAAAGAGACAATCTTAACACACTTCATTCATCATCATTTTTATTCTTCTTTTCTGATGAGATTTCTTTTATCACTAAATGCATTTAGCTTTTATATTTTGTCCTTGGTCTAGTCTGAAATATTTGGCTGATGTATTACCATGACATTTTCTACAGATGCTCGTGGTCCCCACAGGATGAACCTGACGGACTTTGGTTCTCCAAAGTTTCCATTCAGCAACAATTCCAGTCAAGAACCAAGTCGAGTCAAGTTTTCACGCATTGAGTGAGATACCTACATCTATTGTTGCAGATATTCGTGGTCCCCAGGGGATGAACCTGACTGACTTTGGTTCTCCTGGATTTCCACTCAGCAACACTTCCAGTCACGTTAAGTCAAGTTTTCACCCATCAAGTGAAATATTTACAGCTATTCTTATCATATGATTGTTACAGATATTCATGGTTCCCAGAGGATCAATCTGACCGACATTGGATCTCCTGGGTTTCCATTCAGCACCACTTCGAGTCAAGTTAAGTCGAGTCAAGTTTTCACCTGTCAAGTGAAATATCTACATCTATTGTTACCCTGTGATTATTACATTCATGGTAACAAGAGGATGAGTCCTGACTCTGATGGTCCCACTTTATTTTCTGAAGGGCTGCCATGAGACTCCTGATTCGCTAAATCGTTTGTTGGGCATCAAGCTATCGTAAGATAACAGATGAGGTTTTTCAGCACCTCTAAGCCTATGCTAGTTGACTTCTTACACTTCCTAACGTTAACTTCATGTTCTAACTCGAGACACGGAAATATGTCAACGTGTGAAACTTGATCAACATTAAATAGAGACGCTGCAGTTGACTTCCATTCATCGCCTCCAGTTCTGTAGAAACACCCTACTCCTTTGTCTTGTTCACTTTGTTGAAATGAAAAATGCATCTATAATTATTGGATTATATTGTATTATAATTTCTTTTTTTTTAACTCATACATCATATGCAACCATTACCTCTTCAGATGTCCCCCCCTGACCTCGGACACCCAAGAGTTGGGACCATTTATGACTACTTCTGTTTGAATAATGGAGTCAAATACACACTTGTAATATAATGCTAAAGGTGGTATTTGCGATTGGCTGATGTATTTAGTAACTTTATATGGTACAGGTGTTTATGCAATAACGTTTAGCCCCTGTCTGTTTCATAATGCCGAGCGAGTTCAGACCTGTCTGTGCTGATTAATGATAAACCCCGGCAGACATTTTATCTCTTCGCTGCTAACACAGAGCGCTAACGATAATCTTGACCATGGTATCATTCACACATGCGTTCCATCCCGAGCGCATCGAAAGTGAAGGATGCACGTCTGTAGAACTGTTCTTTCTTTAATTGACACCATTTATTGCATCAAGGCATGATTGCATTTTCAAACAGCTTTTTAAAAAAGTACAAATGAAAATAACATGGTAAGATTAAACTGTCTGTATCAAACGCGATCAATATGATACAATGTGAAAAATCTGGCGTTTAAGAGTTGAATTTATGTATCTGCTCATCGCTTGTCACCCCCCAAACCAGCAGTTATTATTATTAATAATTATTATTGTCCTACATAATATGAAATTCAGATTCGTTAAAACAAACCATACAAACAAAACCAAAAGACTTACACCAAAGTAATCAGTAGAGGACAAAAAGAAATCCATCACCCAGTGACAGAAGATGCAACTCTTAATGATCAACACAACAAATTCCACCAATGAACTGCATATTCCTTATCAACAAATTTGGCGAAATATAATCAACAAATGTCCAATTTTGTATATATATATATGTGAAAAAACTAAAAAAGGATTACAGTGAAGCAAACAGATGTTATTGCAGTGTTGAGTTCATCGTTCATGAAGAAACCAACAGGGACAGCTACAGCATATATGCATCATACGTTATGGTCAGTAAACTTTAGAAAAACACCATTTTAATACCATAAAAAAAAAAGATTTAAAAGCTGACTCGCTTTCCTAAAACCGCTGCCTATCAAAGTGCATAATTTTCGATTTCATGACTCAATTTCAGGTCGGCTCCTTATTTTACTTTGCAATACATAACTGTAGTCGAACGGGAAACGTTTCTGCCCGGCTTCTCGCTATACACTTAAGTGAATATATATTAAATTGACTATATAAGAAAGTCATAAGTGACTGATTTCTAATCTGAAGACTATGAGTTTTTTTTAAAGTCACATCATCATCACAACACAGCTGGCGGTTGAGATGAATGATTTCACTGCATGTTAGTTAAAAAAATGTTAGATGCTAATGTAGCAAAATAGAATTCTGTGTATGGTCAGAGTCCCACTGTGACCGTGCTTGTATGTAGCGAGTGCTTTGAATGAGGGTATTTTAGCTTTTCCTTCATCGGCGTGCACAAATGGCTGAAGCTCCCAGTTCAGAACACATGAACACTTTCTCTTATAACCAACCTCTTCATATGTGAGCGCTAATATTTCCAAAAGTCCAACATAGAAGCAGCCGTTTGCTGACATTCATCCCACAAATGCACGACGTGACCCTTCATGGTCTGCATGAAACTTTAATTTGGTTTAATCAAAGTCACTCCGTCGTATTGTCATTTCGTTCTGCCCCATGCACCAGCTCTGCGTAGTGATACGCACCGCTTCCTGTGAATCACCTGACAGGAAGAAATCTGTCCCGGGACATAGTCCCTAATCATGTTACCCAACAAACTTCATAATGTCTTTTGTTTAGGGCATCACTTGTTAGCTGGGCTTGCAGCTCAAGTTCAAGATAAGTTCGACATGATCATGTTCGTATTGTCACAAAAACAGAGAGGAGATGTATCAAAAAATAAATTACAGATGCAGGATATTGCAGAATAATTGGAAGAAATGTGGGCGTAACCGTGCTGTGGCTCTCTCATCAGTTTTATCCTTTTTAGGGGGGGAGCTGGACAAGCAAATGTTTGGATTATAGAGTCATTAGAGTTCGGGTCAAAGGTCACAGATAGGCTTCCACTCGCTCCCATGGCTGCATCTCCGTGAAGAAGCCATCGCACAGGCCGAAGCCCTGATCCAGAGAGAGAGGGATGGCCTGCGCCTCCTCTTTGATTTCCTCCCAGGGCTGCAGCATCGCCTCCTCTGGCGGCTCCGGGAACAGCGTGGCGGGCTCGTCGAACTGCTGCAGGTGGTGTTGGCTCTGGAGCAGCTGATCCTGGTCAAGCTGCGGCGCAAGTTGCTGCCGCTGCGCATGCTGCGACAGTGGCACGTGGAGCTCCCCCAGGTTGGCTGCGCACTCCATCGCGGCGCCGCTCAAGTCCATGTAGCCGTAGGACTGGTGGTGGCTCAGATGCTGGCTCTGACCCAAGAGGTCGCCTGCCCCGCACCACCTCACTGCCGAATGCTGCCTCCCCTGCATGGAAACCTCCATATCGCACCCCAGGGAGCTCAGCGCCGTGTTGATGTCCAAATCATCGAAGTTGCTACAGTCCCCGCTCAGGACGTCGTCGAACACGGACGCCAGGTCAAAGTCCCCCCTCAGGATGTCTGCTTTGTGAGCCTCTGTCGCTAGCAGAGGAGACTCAGTCACCCTCATCACATGGTTGCTGATTTTCGAGGACAGGTGCTTCCGTTTGCCGCCCACACCTTGGTAAGGGCAGCCATTTTGGGTGCTGTGATAACCCTGATCCAGTTTGCTCAGTCTTTGTGTGCCGCCACTGCTGCTGTCGATGCCGTTGTACTGGTTAGCAGACATCCTCCTGCGTTTAAAGATGCCGTTGACAAACATGTCAGCATACTGAGGATCAATCTGCCAGAAGCCTCCTTTCCCCGGCTCGTCCTTCTGTCTGGGGACCTTCTTGAAACACTTGTTGAGGGACAAGTTGTGACGAATTGAGTTCTGTGACAGAGACAAAGATAAAAAAAAATTATATTTAACATGATCCCATTGGCTTTGAGCTAATTTGAGTCAGCCATGCACAAAGTAAAAATGCCAGTGAGACTAGAGGATATGAAAGGGAGGGGGGGTATTGTTGTTGTTTGTATAGGGAAGGCAAATGTACCTAATGAGGCTTTCTAGTAACAGGCAGCTCTGTGCATTTCAAACATGATCAGCTGTGCTTAGCTGCCATCTCTCTCAGGAGCCCTCATTAACAAACACACACACCAACACACACACACACACACACACACACACACACACACACACACACACACACACACACACACACACACACACACTAGAGTGCTCTCTTCATCACCATTCCCCTCAGACAAAAACCCTGTATGAGCACTCTCCTGGAAGATGGAAATTTCTTGCATTGAAAAAAACCCACTTGTCATGGAAATCATCAGGCGGAAATTACACACTTGTGTCTCTATAGGATAATAATCCAGGAGACATTAGACTTCTTTTCTTTAAGTTTTAACCTACTCTACATCTGGTATTTTGTTTTGTTTTCCCACGCTAATGGAAAAGGCCTCGTGCCCCGCAGGTCCACAGACGTGGTGTCTGATGGTGACACTGGAGTCAAATCCTCACCCTTCCCTCCCTCACCTCAACATTTATCGAACTCATCAATAATAGACGGACTGGTCCTGGTCTCGGTTACCTGCCAGCTGGGCTCCGCGTGTCTGTAGTAGCAGAAATTCGCCGTTATCCAGTTGTAGATGGTGGACAGAGTCACTTTGGGCTGCTTGCTGGCCTGCATGGCCATGCAAATGAGAGAGGCGTAGGAATAGGGCGGCTTGACTTTGGGGTTGCTTTTGTAGTCGACCTCCACCGGCGGGCTGGCCTGGATGGGGATCTGCGGGTACCCGGAGGTGGAGAGCGCGCAACTGGCGAACAACCGCGGCGCCGCGGTGGAGTCGCTGCCGGAGGTGACGGGGCTCCCGAGGTACAGAGGCATCCCGGTGGAGGCGGTGTCCCCGGCCGGAGGGCTGGACGGAGAGTCGGCGCCTCCCCTGGGGAAGCCGAGCCTCTTCAGGAAGAGGTGCTGCTGGGAGGACGGACAGCCCGGACCTGCCGCGCCGCTGGGTCGCTCCGGGTCCGCGCTGAGGATGGAGAAATTCTGGAGCCAGTGGAGGCTGGTGAGGCTGTCGTCCAGCGGGGCAGAGTCCGTCCCCGCGCCCTGATCCTCCGGGAAGACCGCCAGCCATTTCTCCTTAAACTTGTTGGCGATGTCGGGGCTCGTCAGGACCGGCATCCTGGCTTCGTGCGCGCGGCGAGGGGCTGAAGACGAGCACAGGATCCTCAGATCAGCATCTAAAGTTTTGTTTTATCTTCAGGCCAAAGGTGGGGGAAAAGTATAAAAACAAAAAAAAATGCTGTTAACTAAATAAATCCAAACCCTACCTCACACTCAGGTGCCACATAAATCAGCAGGCTAGTGCTTGGTCCAAATATCCAAAGCCAAGCAAATACGTTCGTGCCAGAGATGAACCAAATGGTGCGTAATTTCCCTACCTCCGGCAGCGTGTGTGGAGGAGATGCTCCGTGTGCACCTGTTGCAGTGAGTCCCTGCCTCTCTCTCCTCTCCGAGGACTCAGCGGCGCATCCAGTCTCTGCGCAACAAGTGCGGCGGGGGGAGGGCGAGGAGCATCCGACAGCAGCAGCCGCGCGTAATCTGCGGAGGAACTGGAATAGAACAAAACGCCACTCAGGACAGATCCATGTCGGACTCAGGCAAACCGGGCTGTTGCTCATCCACCCGAGCGTGTCTGTGTGTGTGTGTGTGGGAGGTGAAGACGTGAGAATGTGTGGAGGTTGTAAAATAAGTCGTTCTTAAAGCCCCAGAGACCTGCCCACCATCCCTTTAACCACCCGGGGGGAGCTCCGATTGGCTGCTTACCTCTGCCTCTCCAGGTCTCACTCACCAGAAGTCTCTCTCTCTCTCTCTCTCTCTCTCTCTCTCTCTCTCTCTCTCTCTCTCTCTCTCTCTCTCTCTCTCTCTCTATCCTCTATCCTTAGAATTGTGCGTAATTGCGCATCTAAATGTTAAAGGCACGCAATAATTACTGCACCACACACACACAGTCGGGTCTCCATGACTTCAGAGGACATTACATTGATTCATAACCATAGTTACTTACTTAACCCTTACCCTAACTTTATCCTAAACCCATGCTAAACCTAACTTGAACCTAACCAATGCATTTACCTTAGAATTCACTGATACACATCATGGGGACTTGCTCTTTGTCCCCTCAACAGGAGTAATACCTGGACCACACACACACACACACACACACACACACACACACACACACACACACACACACACAAACACACTCCCTTTAATCTCGTTTTGTTGGCCTGAAACGTGAACTCTGTAACACCACCCCTCCACCCTGGAGGCGCTGAAAAAGACGCGCCACACGTCCCGCTTGGAGCGCACTTGTTGCACCTGCAGAGGAGGGAAACAGTGCAGCCCATTTGAACTGATAAGCCAGTGTTTACCACGACCCCACCGTGTCGGGGTGGGTGTTATTGTTACCGTCCTCTAACGTGGAAAAAGGGCTAATGCTAATTGAATTCTTGAGCAACAGTTGCGAAGATTGATCCTCAGGTCGTTTCTCTGACTTCACCACAGGCAGAGTCATGCTGCTGTAAGAGCAGGGGGAGTAAGCACATTAATTGTGCGATCTATTTTTAATAGACTGAGCATAATGGAGGAAGATGCATGCACTTTACACACACATACACACACATTGGATGATTAAAGTGAGAATCCGGCAGTGCTGGTGTCATGTTCTACACATGCTCTATGCAAACATTGCAGTTCCTGTGTATGCAAAAGGTCCATGGAAGAGCCAACGTGAATAATGTGGAAATACTTCCACACTGTGGATTGACACTGCACTGCAGCCACAGCAGAGGGGCTCAATCACACAAGGACACGATGGTGAATATCCCTTGTATGGTTGTAGGTCTTCCACACTAGAGTTTCCAAACACAAACAGATGTCAGGGATCACCAGAGGATGTTAGGGATGCGTAATCAGTTGATTCTGCATTTTAAACACAAGACACTCTCTGCTGAGGAAGGCTCGTCACAGGCTGATCAGACCTGGGTGTGAGTCCCCTACATCTCGTTTCCCAGTTGGGGTTCTAACCCCTAATCCAGACCCATTGGCATGCAGCGTTCTGTGGTTTGTGATTTTTCTTTAATGGTCTGGTGCGGGGCTTGCCCGTGGACTCCCAGCTCTTGCAGTACAGCCCCTGCAGCCCACCTCCACTCGCCAGACTATTGCTTTCCAGCCCTGTTGTTCTCCCACAGTGTGAATAAGTAACTGAATCAGGGAAACTGGTTTAATCACTTACCCGCTGTAAGAGGCAGTTTAGAGGGCCTGAAAAACCTGTTCTTAAACCAGTGATTGTTTCTTGCAGGGGTGCACTGGAGCAGACCATGATATTATTCACTGTGGCCTTTTCACCACACTGCATTAATATTAGGGATGTAACACACACACACATCCCTGACAATGTTGTGAGCTATTTATATTTTCAGGGTAAATGTCATAGATCAGACGGCTTGGCCAGTCACATTAAAATGCAAACAGTACAATCAGCTCTCACTGTATATTCTGTGTGGTCATGGAGTGTGAGGACACAGTATTTATGAATATGTGAGAGGAGGCCTGGGCATATAAAGCACGAGGTTTTGTATTAGAATAAATTAATTTTTTATGTTACACACGTTTTTAATGATACACTACTCACAGGTAACAAACACAGAGAATGTTTCCCATGAAATCCTGTGTCTTGTGGTGAGTACAGGCAGCACAGGGGGTTTAGAAGATGCCAAATCAAACTATCCACACATTCAATATCTTTACTGCTTATCCATTGAGGGTCACGGGGGGAGCCAGAGCCAATCCCAGCTGGCATTGGGCGAGAGCTGGGGCTGCCCCTGGACAGGTCGCCAGTGTATCACAGGACCAACATCCAGAGACAAACAATCATCCACTGTCACATTCACACCTACAGTCAATTTAGAATCATCTGTTAACCCTAACCCAGATCTGCGACTGTGTGAGGAAGCGGGAAAAACCCACACAGACACGGGGAGAACATGCAAACTCAATACTTTATCTCTCCTGCACTCCTGAACTCTGCGTACAGAAACACTTTGCACAGGCGTTTTTTTACAGGAGCTGTAGCTCATATACATAAATGATGGTTCATAGGCCTGGGGATATTTCCAACAGTGTGCAGCACCGGCCATCCCTCTTCCTCCCCCAACACACATTTCATCAGTTCATCTGCCGAGGTCAAAGATGTGGAGTGCGGAGGCTGACGAGGGCTTCGGGTGTGTAGAGCCACCAGGAAGGATGAGAGGCCAAATCTTTACGCAGAGGAACCGGGGGGGATACACTGGGCATCACCAGCTGTTGCATCGTGTGCCGGAGGTTTGATTTTTTTCTCTGAAACGTCTCCTGGTTTTGTTGAGGTTCCTGACAAAGCGTTTGCTGGTGAGGCGGGTAAATGTTTAAACAGCTGTTCCTATTGTTGCCAGGCTTTGCTCTGTCCCTTAACAGGAGCTGAGCACACATACAGTAAGGCTACAGTATATCTCATGGGCTGATACAACAGTATGTATCCATTTCTTGTTAATAGCACCGGTTACAAGGGGTTTTAGGTCAGAAAGCCCCAGAATTCATAGTGGATCATATCACTCCAGTTCTCATCCCTTAACACTGGCTCCTTGTCTGTCACAGAATTTACTTCAAAATTCTGCTATTGGTTTAAAAAGCACTGAAGGGTTTAGGGGAAATGTAATGTTTTAAGAAGGTCTCTGCAATGGAAATACATTTTGATGATATTTATGGTGAGAATTGTGTATTTTATTTTCATAACTTTCATTCAGTGAATCTATACGATCTTTAGTTTCTTAGTTGTAACTCTTTTAAATCCATGTTGAACATTTTCCTATTTGCCACTGTCTTGTATTAAATCAAATAATTATTAATTTCTTACTTTCACTCTTTTATATCATATTTTATCAATTTATCTGTTATTCTCTATGTAATTCTTTTAAAATATATTTTTGAAAGCCTTTTTGTATTGTCTTACAATTTGTCACGGTGCCTTTTATATGCTATGTAAAGCACTTTTAATTGTTTTTTAAATGGACTAGTTATCTTATAGAAAACTAGTCCAAAAAAGGAATTCGTACAAAAAGTAAAATGCTTCTTTCTTCTTTCGTGATCATCATTTGTCGCCAGCTTCAAAGCATTAAACAACTTTAAAGAAAGTGAAGGCCAGGTCGCGTTAGGACAGAGAGGAGTCTCATGGTAAACACGCCGGTCGACAGAGGAGCTTCTATCTCCTCTAAAACATCTAGGATCCTAAAATAGATCAGCAGCAGCGCCTCATGATAAGTAGTGTGAATTGCTCTGACAGTCCCCAGACAATACACAGTCCCTCTGCAACCGCCCAGTCTCATAGAAACAAAACAAACCCTCTCTCCAGTTATGGCACATTGTGATTGGCATAGAATCGACAGGAGTGACACAGTTATTTTTAGACTTTCTAGTTTTATTTATTGATTGGTTTAGCAGGTAACAGTTTTTTTAATTTGTTGATTTACTCAACAGTACATCCACATCCATATGCATTTTGTAGTTATTCACAATCTGTTGTCCCTGAACACGAACAGAGGTTTTTCGAAGTCATCCTGAACTAGAAAAAGCATCAAATTGAAATCGCATATTTACTCATCATTTCATCTAAAAATCTAAAAGCTTCTGACCAAAAATGTTGCCACAACCAAAAATACGCAACAGAACAGAAGCAATGACATCAGCAGTCTAAGTGACCATAAATGACATCGCAGCTTTCGAACCACAATGTCAAAGGTCACATCAGAATATAAACATGGGGTGTGAACACTCCAGGTTTATCAGTTATATAGAAATATGATTTTATAACCGTGCGTGTCGATGACCTCAAATTCACCCACTGTTACACTGACTTATATTTTTTTTCAGGCACCGTCTTTCACCAGCAGGTGTCTCTGTTTCCCACCTTTCCTCCATCCTCTCACTCACTCGGCTACAAACGTGCCATTGATAAGAGAATGTTTACATTTCAATTACCCACAATTCAGAGCTGTATGTGAGGGCTCGTTTACACACAGCGTGCTTTGCTAATCCGAATGAATTAGAAAAAAAAGTGGGGGGGTTTATTATTTCTGTGTATTTTCAAAAAGGCCTTATAATAAGACAAGGGGGTATTTGAACAATTCTGATCTGCTGTATTGGCCATTTATCCTCTTTTTTGTGTTAATTTTGATCATAGATTGACATTTAATTGCAATTTAGTTTAAAACATTCATCATTATATGCTTATAAAACTATTTATAGTCACATGGCAGTTAATCATAAATATGTGTCCTGGTGGCCATGTAACTTAAAAATATTCTTTATTTTAACCTGGAGATTATATCTTACATGTTTGAAAGCAGCTTAACATTCTGGTTTATTGTTGCAAAATTGAAATTTGTTTTCAATATCTAACAATGTGGGGGTATATAGATTAGTTGGATGTAAACTGAGTAACATTTGGATTATGCATCTTACTACTGATTCAGAATCTATATGTCATACCCTCTGACAATTGGTACCCATAAAGATATTGTCCCCAAAAGCTTTTCCTCTGAGCACATAGACAGAAGCACACATGCACATCGTGATGGTGGATCATGGATTGTGATCGGAGTGGCAGCTGATTGTGGAATATGATAACAACTAGATAGCTTATACTGATACTCTACCATTACAAATGTCACTACTGCTCCCTTCAACTCCATCAGACATTTTCTTTTGTCTAAATACCACTTGCACATAGTAGTTTATGTGCTAGTTCCTTGTAGTCTGCTGCTGATTGTATTGTTAAATGTCTATCTGTGTAAGTACACTGAGCACAATTACACCAGAGTCAAAGTCCTTGTATGTGTACACATACATGGCAAATAAAGCGGATTCTGATTCTGAAATACTGTAAATATTGACACACCTCTCCGTTTATGTCAGACGCTGTTTCTTTTTTTCACGAATGTTGTAAACATTGTTATTTTATTGACGTGCTCTGCTGCACGTGACATCTATTGCACTTCTGTCAGTTCTACAGTTTTTTTATTTCCCAGTTAGGGGTTTAAGGGCAGAGGATATCGCACCTACTTAAGTGTTATGGCCCGAATTGTGGTTATACTTTATTATATAAATACATTTTTGATTGCTTGACACACACACAAACACACTGAGGTGGTTGTGTGCACCATGACTGTGTGTGTGTGTGTGTGTGCGTGCGTGCGTGTGCGTGCGTGTGTGTGTGCACCGTGGCTGTCGGCCTGTCCCTAACTTAACTCGCAGCGATGTGATTGGCCACGGTGGGTTTTGTTTACCATATTTGGCATCATGGGGACACAGCGCGCCGGGGAATTGGACGAGAGCGGCCGTCGTTCACAAAAAAAACCCGGCCTCCTGCAGCTTTCCAAACAAAGCGGGCGCTCACGGGAGTTGTAGTCCAAAACAAACCCTTTCCGCGATCCCTCCAGCGGGGATTGGCGAGCTTGGCGGCGATTCCTACACCACACGCGCACACCCCCACGCTAGAGACGGCCGCTGTGGTGAACGATTGCCGGTTAACGTGTCGTTAAGTGTGAAACATTAAGATAATCGGTCGGATTAAAGACGCGCCGCTCCGAGACCCTCCGCTCCGAGCATACAAATCCCACCGGCGGCGCTCCGCCCTGATTGGCTGCGCCCTCGCGTCAATCACGCGGCGTTCCCCCTTCCACTACCGCTCCTACAGTAAATATTTGTGTTTGCTCAACCGGCTGTAATGGTGGACGACTGAAGGCAGGGGAGCGGAATACAACTGGGCTGAAGAAGAACACGCAAACCGAGAGAGGACCAGTCACGAAGAGAGCTCCAGAGCCAGCCGCCGCGAGTTAGGACACCGGGCTTCGTCGAAAAATGGATGAACTCAAACATCAAGTCATGATTAACCAGTTCGTCCTGACGGCGGGTTGTGCGGCAGACCAGGCGAAGCAGCTTCTGCAGGCGGCACACTGGCAGTTCGAGGTAACACAATAACACAACAACACAGTGACACAGGGCAGACAAAACAATGTTAGGAGTCAACATGGCGCCGGTGTGTTTACGTTGCGAGCGACCGTTAGCTTTAAATGTAGCCTAGCTTCATAGTCTGCCTCTGGCTACTTTTTTTAAATTTTTTTTTTTTTTTGAAGCTAACACAAAAACAAAGCGGCAGTGTTAGCCCTCTGCTGTGTGTGAGTGCGCGTGTGTGTTCCTCCCTGAAGCCAGAAGTTTGTTAGCAGTATTTAAAGTATCTGTTTAGCTTTAGCCGGGCTAAATCAGCAGGGGACACACAGGCATGCGGCGGGGCGAAGCGTACAGCCGAGCACATCCAATTAGACTTTACTCCAGATTAAATGGAGTAATCCGACACATGACAGCGGCGAGCAGGCGAGGCCAGCGACGGCGGTTACGCAATAAAGATGACCGCCGCGTTGTATCGACTAGCCTACTAAACTGTAGTCTGAGGCGAATGTGGATCCAGCAACTGAAGATCCCGTTTCTAAGCTCGTGTATTTGTGTCCACTGTGAAAACGAGCGGCGATCGGACGATTCCTGTGCCACGAACTTCATGTGAAGCTGCCACACGCACAATGACAATGATGATACAATTAATCCTCTCTGTGTTTTCATTGTAGACTGCCCTCAGTGCCTTTTTCCAAGAAACAAATATTCCATACGGCCATCATCATCAAATGGTGAGTGCAGGAGGGAGGAGGACGACGATGGGGGAGGAAGAGGGTTTTATATATTTATATATATATAAATATATATATATAATGACAAGCTTTTTAAATGGTCTTCATTGTCCTATTTCTTCTATTCTATCAATCATCCTTTTCAGATGGTGCTTCTTTAAGGCTGCTGTGTTGTATTGGGTGGGATGGGGCGATAAACGGCCCTTATAGGCCGACAGGGATGATGTTGTACTAACAATAACAAAGCACATGTCGGCCATGTTGTGAGCTTCCAGAAATAAACACAGGCAGGCATGCAGCTGCAGCAGCAGCCACACTGAGGGAGAGATGTACACACTCGCACACTCGCTCTCTCTAGTGTGTGTGTGTGTGTGTGTGTGTGTGTGTGTGTAGGGGGCGGTGAGAAAGAGGGAGTGGAAATGATTAATGTTGATATATGAAATTCAACATTTTTCATTGGATCAACAGAGGTGCATAAAGGAAGGAAGTGCCTCTCATTTGCTGGATAGAAGACAAAAAAAATGTCTGTTTCCAGGAAGAGTAGAGTCACTTCTTACAAATAGACCCCTTGTGCTGTTGCAATTGCCATGGGTAATTCTGTTGTTACACGCCCTCCCCCCCCCCACCCCCTCTGCATGACAGCATTGGGGACTAAAGAGCAGACTAAATCGGTAAAGAGTAAACTGGAAGGCGTTGGGGCTGCAGGAGACTTTCAGCTGACATAAACACACACACAGGGGTTGGACATTATGAAACACCAGCAGTGTTTGGGCTTTTAGCAGCAGCTCACTTTGGCAGCACACAAGCCTTTGTTTGCAGCTGCATGCATGGCAGCATCCAGCAACAGCTGCCTTCCGGAAGAGTCTGACATGGATGTGAGGGGATTTTTGGATGAAAATTGTTGATCGTTTATTGAAGCTCCCTCTCTGTCTCTTTAGAGAGAGAGAGGGACTGGTGAAGGAGGATTTCATTTTTGTATTGCTTTATCCGAGTGTGTGTGTGTGACATTTTATATCCTCAGAGTTGAGGCAATATTGCCAGTTAGCATAGAAATGGCTCACAGTGAGATGAATCACTTTTTTTTATATCACAGCCTTGTTATAATAAAGAAAATCAGACCCTCCTATGATCAGATCCGTAAATAACAGAAGCCTCTATTTAGCTCATGAAATGTGTCTCTTCAATTTAGAGAATAAACTGTCCGCCAAACACGGCCGAGCACGATTGCTGCAGACACTGGTTAATGAAAGTCAGAACGCGGAACACCAAGGAGTGTCTGTGGTGTTATTGTTAGAGGCAGTTTTCTTGCATAATCATGAGTTAACGACATCCTCTTTTCTTTTTTACACATGCTGATAAGGCCGTGCGTCTCTGTTTTCGCTTGTGCAATTCACATGCATGCATTTGTATTTTGTGCATGCACAGAGTGGGTGTTTGTGTGTGAGTCACAACAGTACTACAGTAGGGCAGCGTGTCCAACCTTCCTGCAGCTTATCAGGCCGCAGTGTACGTTGGTATACAAATCTAATCCACTTTGCTTGCTCTCGCTCTCGCTCTCACTCTTAGCTCTCTCTCTCTCTCTCTCTCTCACCCTCTGTCTTTCTCTCTCTGTCCTCTCTCTTTCTTCAGTTTACAGTAAACGGGAATCATTTTAAGTTGCAATTCTGTGATTCAAAATGTTGCGTCAGTGCTTTGGGTTACAACACAAAGATTGCTATTTTGGCTAGAAGCCTCAGTTCAACCCAGCCCCGGTGGCCCCAGCAGATCGCCTGTAGACATGCAGTTCTTGGCAGCGGGGCAGGTTTGGACGTCATGTAGGTCACACGGTTTGTGGATGCTGCACAGCGAGCTGGTATAGGCCATTGTCTTTTTTTGAGGCCCAAACACACATACATGTATGTATGTATGTATGAATGTGGGGGTACCAGCAGATAATTTTCCCTTTTAAATTCGGCTTCACGGAAGAGAAACCATCTTGGATTCCAAAGTGCCGTTGTTTTAATATATACATTTATTCATCGCTATACAAAACTTGTCTGGTCGGGATTTGTAGCAATTAGCGTTCGCCTTGTGAGCTAAGCCAAGATTTGTTTACGTGCACTATTGTTAATACATCATTTGTGCATTGTATGTCACAGGTTCGTGCCCTGTATCGAATATCAAATCGTGAGGTTAACCGGTCCACTCACCAGTACAGTCTTTTGTAAGGCTGTGAATGCTGTAGGATTTAGCTAAAGCTCCTGTCATTAACAATCCTGGACCGCGGGGAGTGCCTTTGCTTTGGCACATGATGTGAAAGAGCTACAATCTCTGCACAGGCACGCATTTAGGCCTGTTTATTTATTTTTCCTCACTTGTGTTTATGCACGCAATATGTGTTTCTGGGAGATCCACTTATGAATGTTGCCTCGAAGAGAGTTGCTTGTGGATCACTGTGTTTCTCAAATGAAGTCACCAATGCGTGCATCTACAGTATGTTCTCTGATGGACACCTAGGCCCTAAGCTCAGTTCAACCTCATTTCTGTTTCATGCAACCCCTCCCTGTCTACTCCCAGTTTTCTCCTCCTCACACACACACACACACACACACCCTGCCCACACAAACACGGCAACCGCACCACATTCCTACAGGATGCGACGCTCGCACCGGCCCAAAATGGACCCTTTCACAGCAGAGGAGGGCCGGTATGACTTAAAAAAACACAGCACCCTTGTCTCTTTCTTTACTTTATACACTCTCACTCATCTTACCTCCCTCGCCAGCTTCATTACTTTCTCTCTTTTAAAGGACGCAAAACATCAGGCTCGAGTATTCAATTTGCCGTCCACGTTTCCTGTCGGAGAGTTTCTAATCGTGTCGTGTCCTCGTCCTCTTGTTTTTAGACGCATTTGCTCAAAGCAGCTGCCACCTTCACAACATGTCGGCGTGTCCACTCACACATGGAATTTCCGTGCATATTCTAGGGATGTTTCAAGCACATTTTAAAGCATCGGCTCTGTAAAGTCTGAGTTATTTCTGACAAGGTGTTTACAATATCTCCTTACGCAGTTGGAATGCCAGCTGTTAAAAATGCTCTTCTATGTACACATGGTTGCCTCAGTGTAGAATAATATTAGAAAGAGAATGTATTTTTGGGTTAATGAAGAAAAGGATGTAGCATAATATTAATAATGATGATGGTTATGATGATAATAATTATGACAACTAAAAAATAAAAAGAAAGGAATAAAATAAAATAATGCAGGTATTGCATGCACATATGTACATATATTTACAAACATAGATATACAGCATAGCATACCTTTTGCATAAATGTTCAGAAAATCAAGATAACAACAAAAAATTGACACAACTATTAAGGGTGGAATTCTGTATTATTATTTAGTTGTGACCTATTTATATTTTTGTTTCAGATATTCCAGGTCTTGATTTCTGACTATAGATGATTCTTTCCAATTTGACTTCTAGTTGTTGAATGAAGGTAGAGTAGATTTGAAACAGTTTAATCGTTATGTTTTCATAGCTGCAATTCTATTCTTTGCGGTTATCGTATAGTTATGAGCAACTTGAGGAAATAGTTCCTTCAGTCTTGTCACTGCTCTATCCCTAATTCTGGGAACAAATACCACTGACAATTCACTGCGTGCTCACACCGATGTCAGTGTTTCCATGTTTTACATCTCTTCGTGTGGGGCACACACAGGCACAATAAAGTGAATGAATCCTCATGTGACCACAGAAGAGGAAGTAGCCGCCGCTGGATGACTTCAACTGTTGTCTGGGAACATGTGACTAGGCTTGGAAAGGAGCGGACTAAGCCGACAAAGCCTGGTTTACATGTGTGTAATTTCTGCTCGAGTTATGACTAATAAAGAAATGGCAGCGAGGTCGTCATGTGGCAGCCCTGCGGTAGAGTCAGGACTGTGCTGCTGAAAAGTGTGTTGTCTTTAGTAGGTCAGGGCAATAAAAATAATCCATTTAAGGAATATTTCACATTCTCCTTTCCCACTTGAATCATTTCTTCACTCTTAGTTTATGTCTGCCTCTTGCTCTCACTCTGATGTGCTCTTGTATTGAAGTACAGACAAAGAAACGCTCTCCCTCTCTTGCAAAAGTCCCATTACAATATAAGGAATACTATCCTGATTATGTGGATGAGGCCCTGTCTAGTGTAGATGAGCACATTAAAGATATTATAAGCAGTAAGTCAATATCCACTCGTATATTTTCTATTGTTTCCTTCTGCTGCAGAGCACAGCCTCGCCTTGACATGCATTCGGCCACCCGGAGAATCACGAAGAAGCAGCTCCATAGTTTTATATGATCACTTTTTTTATTGTGTTATAATTACCATTTGTTAGTGGCATGACGCACAAGGTTGAATGAAACTGCGAATTTTATGAAGGGCAACCTTCAGCTCTGACTGCTGGGGTGCGGTGACGTGGCCGGATGGTATTGGGCACCGCGGGGCCAGTGATAAACGTGGGCGTGAGGTGGTTTTTAAAGGCCGTTTCCTGGCAATATGAACACCCACCAGGAGAAAGGAGGAGTTTTTTTTGTGCGTTTGTTTATAGTAACTACAAACATTCGGTTGTGGTGTCTGGGTGCGGCTTAACAAAAGGATTTTATAATGCCAAACTCTCATTCATGTAAGATCTCGTCCAAATTAGATTTGGAGTGTGACATGTGCCCATGCAGGAGAGCAAAGCTATAATTACCTTCATAAATCATGGTGTGACAACATGTACTACTTACTGCTCCTGTTTCTCTTTGTCTTTACTTCTAACTGTTTATCACCACACTGAGAGATGGAGGAAAGATAACTTCAGTATTAAAAATATACTTGGATTGTTTCTTAAGCTGCTTTCAGACATGAACTCTTCAAATTGTTTGGAAAATTGGGTCCGGACATTTTCCAGCTTTCCCCTTTCACATTTGAAGAACGCAGCAAGAGGTAGTTTGAGTCAGACGCTTTCACAACAGCAGGAAAATGTCCAGAAAAATTCAGGCGAGGGGTGACGCCTGAGCAGAGCTGGTGGGAGGCAGGATATGACTTTTAAATGGTTTTGTTTACAGCATGTCAACATCGGCATCTACCCTTATCACCAAAAGCTTGCCAATCTCGTAGTCTTTCCAATTTGACATCTTTTTCGGCAGTCTTCTACATGTAGGGCACCTCTTTTTCATCCTGAGATCATTTATCCTTTTTGATTTTTTTCAGTTTTTGCATCATATGCGTGTTTTCTGGACATTTTCCTGCCGTATTCTGACATGGGATCAGTCGGACGTTGCTTTGTGTCTCTCCGTCTCAATATAGACGAGCTGTTTCTCTGTCTTGCTGCAGACTTTACTTGCAGAAGTCAGTAAGTGTAGAATGAGGTGAAATCCAGTTTATTTTCTCCCACTGTTTGGGTGTGAGTTTATATGTGTCAGTGTGTGTGCGCAGTTATAATACCCTACGTGTGTCAGATTTCAGAGTTAATCATGTCTAGATCTGGTAATGATGTTAATGGGTGTGCATGTATTGGTGTCTCTCTCTCTGTGCGTGTGTGTGTGTCTGTACCAGTGTATTGTACAGCCATGCCAGGCAGTTTGCCACATCTGAAGAGGCTCGGCCTGTGCTCTGCATGTTCCAGCGTGTTGCCCTGCATGTTTCCAAGAGCACAGCTTTCCCAGAAGTCTAACCACACGCACGCACACACACACACAGTCATGTTCTCACACACAGAGTCTTTGGCTCAAGGGACTCAGGGGAATGGGAATCCATGTGGGATGACTGTGAGGACCAGATGTGTTTATGAGCGCTGGAGTTAGATTGGGTTTCACACTGGTTCTTGGAGTCACAGAGTACACTCGAAGGCACACAATGGGTTCAGGCCTATGACTCAGGGAACACAAACAGCACATGGGAACCGTGTCTGTTGCATAAAGACAGAGTTGTCACATTACATCTCACTGGCCTGTTTTCTCAGGTTAGCTGCAGCACTGCAGCCAGGCTCTCATACCAGCTGACTTGAGAGCATTGACCCTTTGGTCCCTCACCCAGGTTTTCTGTGCTGCCACCTTCCACAGCCTTGTCTGTCCCTGTCCTCCCCTCACCAGTCTTGATCTGAAACTGAAGGCAAGATAAATGAATTGTAATAATAGTAATGTGAAGGCACAGTTTTTAATTTAGGAATCTGCTGCAAAAACCTACCATTGGTTGTGTTTTCTATCCTCGCATTTGTTGCCATCTGTGCAAAAGGTTCAGCAGATACAGATGAATACGTTTTCTTTTCGTCACAGCAACACTGAGAAACTTTGATTTGCGATTTTGCATTAAATCTCTACCAGATAGTGCTCAATTGTTTTGGTTTAAACAGAAACCGACGCAAATTAGAAAACGTATTAGTTGCATGTGAGGTGAAAGAAAACCTTAATTTCGATCTGAAGAAAATATATCTCTTGCAAAGCTAAACCTGAGCCTTTGCACAGCAATCTTGTTTTGTTCTTGCTCGCGTTGACCTTCGGCCCAGTAGTTTCTCCTGCCAGCCTGTTACCAGTTGACAGCACTTTTTCTAGATACGAGAGGGCCACTGAACACCTATTGTTAGCCTGTTAGCCATTGTTGTGACTGAGCAGTGCAGTGTGTGCATTTGGTCGATTAGACCACATGCCCCACTCCGTCCCATCACCCAGCTGCTTTCTATTTCTGTTCCTCCTCTTTCTATCTCAGTCTCTTTCTTTTATTGTCCAGTGTCAGAAAAACATAGGGAAACAGAGCCCAGCCTGGCTAATGATCAGCCGAGGTTCCTTGTTAGCTCAGATCCAGCCGTGGCCCTGCGTGTATGTGTGTATACAGTTTTAACTCACACACGAATATACACAGACTGGGGCTCAGATGTAGGAAGGAGGGTTAGGGGGTCAGAGGTGAGGAGGCGGCCACTTGAAATATTCAGCAGCACCTGTCGGCCTCCTTCATTTTGTTTGCGGGGAAGAAACATATAGATCTGACACCTGGCCACTATCATAAAAGCCAGAGTGTCACCTTCCTGTCGGTGAGCTATGTGTGACGGGATAATAAAACACAGACACAGAAAGCTGCTTGTCCGGTTCTGGTGTGTGATGCTATGACAAAGTGACACGGGTGCAGAACCTCCATTATGTAAAGGATTGGCATGTTTCCACGTGCAGCTCTACAAAGCATGTTGGTAAACAGATGGGTGGAAGTCTGGTCTGATTTTAAAATCGGTAGCGGAAGTTCAGTACAGAGTATCTCTCGAATATGTTGAAGACTTTGTAGTATTTGCACAAATATTATAACACTTCATTGCAAAGGGTCAAACCTCCAGTGGAACCTATGAGTTTTCAAGTCTTTTCCAAGGTAAATGTGTTCAGGTGTAAACTCCTAATAACAACTAACATATTCTTTTTATAATAGTATCAATCTCTACACACTACAATGGCTGTTTTTAATATGTAATTTCCAGTAATACAGAATAGTGCATTTCCGTTGATAAAGACTAATGCAAAGCTAAATGCTAAGTATTATATCTATTTAAGTATTTCTATTCAATTACTCATTCTCTCTGCTATATGGTTAGCATAGTTGCCATGCTAGTTGTAGGTCATGGTTGCATTTGCTGCAGCTCCAAAACAAAAAAAGCAGTGCTACGCTACACACTCACCATGAGAGCTCTCGCTTTTTAAAATATTTAACAGGGGAGCAGAATCATGTAAAGTTAATGGTTTGTGTCGTGTGATACATTTTGTTCCATCTCCTGTTTTACTAAAAGCACCCCCACCTCTTTCTTTCACCGTTTGCCCCCTTTTTTCCCAAATGTCTCCCGTTAAAGCTGGCGTGTCAGTAACATATGTTGGGCGTTTTTGAGCAATAATTTCATAGTAACCTTTTAACATGATGTAAGTCAAGCGTTTTGAGAGAAAACTTGACCTCTGCCCTCCTGTTTGCTGTTCTACTAAGCAGCTGCACACGCAGGTTCCTTGAATGGAAAGCCTGTCCTGAATCAGTGGCGGAAAATCCTAGAGGGAAGGTCACTATTCCAGGATTTGGAACAACTATGAACTATCGAAAAAAAAGAGTCGGACAATTGACAAACTGCATGACTTTTGAATAAGAGAAAATCTGCACATTTAAAACCCGATTTAAAAGATTTATTTGCCAGTGCCGGTTCGAGCACCAAGGCTCTTCTGATTATAGAAACAATCACCATTTTAAATACCCACAATCAATTTTGAACACATCATGTGATGCAGAATATAAATGTATAGTAGATCATCATCTGTCACATCTTTTACCCCAAAACGTTAGTATTTAAGATCCTGGTCAGGAGACTCAACCATCAACTACGACTGGAGCGATCTCACCTCCTCTAATGTTAATCTGCTATTTGTTCCTCATTTTCACAGTCCTCACAGGACATCGGTCAGAAACAGCCCTGCATTACATGAATGACAGCATTAGCCTGCAGTCAGATTTACACTTTTGTGTTATCCATAAATGGGAAGGTTTATTTTGTGGCACCTTGTGTGTGGTACATTTACCTTAACACTGCCAAACTACAAGGAGTTGTTTTAAGAAGTATGATTACATTTTCACCGCTGAACAGCAGCCATATTCCTCTGAGCTGCCCTTTAATAGTGCTCAGCAATTTCAATGGAAAAAAATTTGGATTAAGGATTACGGTTAAATGCCTTTTTGATTGACTGGATCCTGTGAACACTGAAGAGGCTGCTGGAGTTGAGACTTGTTGAGATCTTACATGACCTGTCACTGTGTGCCAAAAAGCAAGGAAACACTATCGTAAGTGTCCAACATAACGTGAGCATGTGATTCCGAACGCAGATAATAATAATAATAAAAACAGAAGAAATTCTCAGTGTAAAAGTGGAATATTTATGTTTACATGATGTAGAATATGTTAAGTCTTCTTTTGGAGAAGAATTGATCTCAGAGTTGACCTCCATTAGTCCTGGTCTTGTTTTTACAGGTATAGGGTTTGTTTTAATTTTGCAAGCTCATAGATGAGCTGGAGTGAAGAAACTGTTCCCGACAGTCTCCCTGAAAAGTCTCTGTCGACGTGTATTGTGAATAATACCTAAAATCCCCAAATTAGAAGATCCAGGTCTCGTAAGAACATTGGGATGAGAACGGAGGCATCAGGCGGTGCGCATCGCCGTCATTCTCGTGTCTCACAGATCTCTCAGCACAGTTTGCTGCAAGTGCTGACAAAGAATGTGTGAACTGTACGAGCCACAGACGGGAGGGAGAGGGAAGTGAGAGAACGACGGAGAAGGTGGAGAAACCAAAACGTGTCACAGGTTCCTGACAAATTTCACAACAGAGGAAATGAACGAGAAAAGTAGCTGATTGAATAGGGTAGTGAAATAAGGTTGGATATTGTGTTTGCTAAATCAATACTTTTAACATGGTACTTGAACAGTGACTGAACCAAAACAAAAGACTATTACATCAGCTTTTTCATTTGCGAAGGTAAATTGGTTGGTAAAGTTGAAATTGAAGATATTAACTTTTAACAGTTTTAAGTCTGCTAAACTTAAATATACAACAATGAATAAATGCTAAACTCTTAGCAAATTAACACAAAAAAATTACATAATAAATAAAACCTAAGACAACTACCGTAATTTTAAAACTAAATTTGACATGGGGGTCACACAAGCAGTCAGAGACAGAGCTTCCCCTTCCCAAATGTATCCCGTGTGTTGCCAGGTGCTGAGTTTGTCATGCTCCCCTCTTTTAGATGGAAGTATTTTCAAACATTTGCTGCATGTCCCGGTGGCGAATACTTTCACGTGAAATACAGCCACACTTTCAACCGTTTAGCTTTTTAGGAATTTTGTTGTTGTGTCGATTCAAGTTTGAGGGAGCCACTAGCTAACTGTGGGCTAACTTTCCGTGCTGCCAGAGCCATGTACAGAGTTTGTTGCCAACAGAGTTAAGTGTAATGTTTACTTGGCACGTGCAGCGATGTTTCAGTTGTCTGTAAGCAGGGAAACTATTTCAGTACGTAGCTCAAGCACTGAATTCTGTGTTTGGTAGGAACAGATGCCTGATTGCCACCGGATTCCGGTACCCAACCCTTGTCAGAAACAACTTAAGCAAAGACTTTGAATAGGAAGTGATGCACGTGTTCAGTGGGTTTGAAATTTCAATAAATTAAACCGTTATTCTCAAACCTTTTATCCTCCCTTGTTTTATGTTGTATGTTTTAGCTGAATCGGTGGAAACAATCCGATCGCGCTTAATTTAATGCAAAAGTTGGCTTAAAATTCCTGTGACAGCTGGAAAGAAACATCCAGAAAGTGTGAAATTCGATTAGTCTGTGCGTGCGCGTGTGTGTTTGTGTGTGTGTTCAGCGCTGAGGTGCTTGTTACGTGGAGGAGTTCGCTCTGGGTCATTAAATGTACCTGTCCTGGACCCTCTGCACAAATATGTAAGAGGAAAAAGAGAGCTTCTCTTCCGAGCCTACACGTACACACACTTGATGCTGCTGAGGAATGTGGTCGGTTTCACTGGAAATAACTCCAGCTCATCTGTGTTTGTGGACAAACACACATGTATGTACACAAACGGAGGGTTGTTTAAAGGTTGTGGAGCCTCACCACAGCCATGCGTCCCCCCCCCTGCCACTGGGCCCAGCAAACAGACTTGAAGAGAGGGCGGACAGGGCCGGGCCTCTGTGGCCACCGTGGCCGCGGAGCCGGGCCCTGCCTCAGCTTCGTCCCATCAACAGGAGATCTGTGCCGCTTCCTCATAACAACCGTCCCCATGACAACCTCTCTGTAAGCCCTGTTTTGAACACAAACCGTGTCTCGCTGTCTCTTTTATTTTCCCCCTGTCTCTCCATCTGTAGACCTTGAACAAATGGCTGCTGAAACACATTTTCTGATGCGGTTACACACACTGTCTGTCCAATTGGAGGCCCTCACCTTGACACAACTGCTGTTAACGTGTGCGTGTGTTTCTAAACACTGTATGACCTCAGAGATATTCCTCCAGTGTTTGTTATTGTGCTGTTCTGACTGGGGATTGAATTTAAATTATCCTGCAGGCTTTTTAACTGACTAACAAAGCCCGCAGTCTTCTCACATTACATCTTATGCTGTTTTGGAGAGGAGACTAGAAGTCGACAATTTACTGTGACACAGTACAGTGACATCAGTTGAGATTTAGAAGCAGGTTTACCTCAGCGGACCTCTGGCATTAATCCTGAAGCGACAGGCACTCTCAAGGCAACCAGAAGCTGCATGTGCTTTTCTTTTTTTCCTTGATCAGTTGTTCCCAGATACGGATCCAGCCAGAAGCATCATTTTTATTGATTATTTCCATATTATTTGATTCAAACACGTGGGATTACAAGTCATTGCTATTTATCAAATATAACGCAATCTTAAATATCTGTAATATCATTATACATGTATTTCTTTATACTTTTAAATAACATGTTTATGTGGAAATGAGGCTTAATAACCAGTGGAAGAAAAGAAATGCCAAGGCCCAAGTTCATCCGGACAAAGAGCTTTATTTTTCTCATCTCTGAACAATTTAAATGTTTGGCAGCAGATAAATCAGGCTTTGTTTATTATTCACAGCCATAAAATCAGTTTCTGTTTTGAGTCTAGAGTGAAAGGGCAATAGATAAGAATTCAGATTTGGATATCAACAATATGAAACAGCTACACTATAAAAGTGCAATCACTTGTGTGACCTTTCACTGAGATCCTAGGCCTGGGTTATATTACATAAAATTATATTGACATACAAATTTTCATATGAGTTGATATTGATAATTATCACAATTGTTGTTTCTTTCAAGTTTAAAGGCTGATTTTTGAAGGTTGGACAGAGAATTTCACATTCGCATTTCAACATTTTACAAAGAAGTCCATCATTTGTTTCCCTGCGCATTACATAGGCAATATATTGATAAACATTGGACTTTTGTAATATTGCTTTTGGGGGAAATTATATTGGCATGAACATAAATATTTTTCTACTTTGCCTGCTTTCGTCCATATTAGTATTACATATGCTCAAGAAACTTGTGTGTGTGTTGTTGCTAATGTGCACAAAGTTAGTGATTTTCTCCAATGAATCATTAACCCTCGTGTTGTGACTTCAGAACATCGCCCGTCGTTGGTCTGAGAGCCAATTGGATTTGAACTTCGATCTGCAGACACCAGCCTCAGTGGCTCGTGCACTATTTACTCTTCGCCTCAGAGCAGCGAGAGTTAATCTGTGACTCGGTCAGCTGCATAATACACGGGAAGGGTAAAGACACAGTAACCTGCGTTCTGCTGCAGTAGTTTTTTTAATCTGTGTGTAGGAAATCCATCCAAATCCATTCTTACTACTGCTTTTCTCTGCTCTGACATCAGACAGGTCATGTGCTCTAATACAGTCGGCATTGAGAAAATATAAAAAAATTCTGTCAATTTTGGTAGTTCTTATCGCACTGCTGTTCTAATTAGTTAGTCTCTTTTAAATAACTGGCGGAAACGTCATGATTGACAGTTGAGATTGACTCGCGATTGGTCGAGCATGCGTATCAAGAGATAACGCTACTGCAGGTTATTTATTTTGCAGTGAGATATATGTTGTTTATGTACAGTATCTGGGGGTTGCAGTGTACTAACAGTGATGCGGACACTTCTGGGCTCTGCTGAAGCTTTGATCACTGACAAAGTGTCAGCTAAGCAGTTGGACCCAAACTCTGGCAGAAGAGAGCTGCTGTGTTTTTGGACCAGATCCTCTTCCCGGTGGGTCGATAGCGTCTGCGTCTCTGTCCAAGGTCCTCTGCTCAGACCGCAGACGCATACAGTAGAAGTGTTTGTGTTATTTTACGAGTGGAGGAGTCTGAGGTGGGCTTTTGTGAGACGCACACATGGTGTTTGAAGTTGGTTTTGTCCTCCGCCTCCCTCTCGTATCGTTCTCGTTTCGATCCTTGTGAAGCAGAAGCCACAAAGTATCTTAACAGTCTGTGCAAGTGAAATGTGTTGTCTTTCCGCTGACTGCAGCTGTAAATTTATACGTGTTCATGGATGTATGTGTCCGTGCATGGGTAAGTCAGATGTAAAGGTCTCAGCTGACAATCTGTCAGCATTTTTGGTATCGTTTTCTACTAGAGAGCCACAGACACACAGATCACAAGGTTTGAGAAATCCAACCAGTAACATCCACCGCTGCCCGCCAAGAACAGGAAGCGTCACGGAGGTCACTTCAGCATTCCAGGGTGTCTCTTTACCGCAGGAAGTGGCCTCAGAGACATGAGCCAGCGTTCTCTGTCAAGAGTGCACAGTGGACACACTCACCTTTCATAACAGCATGCCACCCTGAGAACCCCCGGCCCAGCTCAGGATGCATTGTTCGCAGGACCAACCTGCAAGCTGCAGCATTTTTTTAAGGTGCAGGGTAGTCCAATAACACCCCCAAGGGAGGAATGGTGTCCCTGTCACTCTGTTTATTTATTTTTCTCCTGAAGGCTGCGTGTGTGCTAAGTCTGAGAATCATGGGTGACGGAGCCAAAGGGTAGATTAGATACCACAGGTCCGCCTGAGATCTGGTTGTCAGCTGGGAATGTTGTTTTTCAGCTTTTCCTCCTCTTCAGCATGTTAACATGCAGTGTTCATGTGTGACTGCAGCTGCTGTTCCCAGGAGTTGATTCATGGAGCCTATGACTCCCATTTCCAGAAAATACATCCCCCCCCCTGACACACACTCCCTCCTAAAACACACAACCTGAAGCTGTAGGAAATGTCTGGACATCGTCAAAGTGTAGAAGAAAATCACATTTTGAGGATGAAGATATATAATATAAGGACATAATCACAATCTAAGTGGTTGGTTAAGTAAAAAGTCTTGTGGACTCAAGAGAAGATGATTTTTTATTTCTGTCCTGTCAGTTTTAATAGTATTTGTGATCTTTTTAAAATCCTCATCCTTGGAGTTGCCAAGCTGTTTTCTTCCACTACTTATTCTCAGCGATTCAGGATTATTTTGCCATGTAAGGTGCCCGCCCTGTTAACGTCTTGGCCCAGGCTCTTATTTTTAGATGCCAAGCCTACTAGCTAAACGTAGCACCACCTCTGCTTCCCTTTGGAATACTGGAGGTTGTTGTTTTCCTGGTCATAAATGGACGGGGACATGGAAGAGGAAGCAGGGCACAGAGTTTGCGAGGAAGACGACGTTGATGATGAAGGCGCTCTGTTCTCAAACAACCAAACATGTTGTTCACATGGCATGCTAGCTACAAGGTGTCAGGTCCAGTGTTGTTTTTGGCACACGGGCATATTATGGGAGCTCGGGGTGTGTCACTGAAGGAACTCCTGCCAGCGGAACAATAACACCGCTGGCACAAAGGAGGGTCGGAGCAGGTCAGAGCTCAGGAGAGTGGAATACGACTTAGGAGACTCGGTTGGTGGCTGTTTCCACAAAGCAAATTAGCTGTTATTCTCTCAGTCTGGCCAGGTTTGTGTTCTCTGCTAAAATCAGAAACAGGAAGTGGATGTAAACAAAGCATTTGAACCACCATCACCATCAGGACCTTGGGGGGAGCTGAGAGCGCCTGGGATTCCCCTTCATTTCAAACAGTCCCTTTTTCCGTCTTTTAAACAATGTCAAAGTCTGGTTTTCCTGATAGATGTTTGTTGAATATCATTGTTTGGTGCAGTGTGTTTACATGAGCAAGAGATTTGTCCACTGATTGTCATCTCAAAGAAACAGACTGTGCTGCAGTGACATGACAAGTTGTACAAAACCTGCAGCAAGTACTGTACATATTTGTATCCTATTTTATCTATCTGGTGCTTATTGTGTCAACTAAATGTTTATTGCTTTCATCTATTGTTATAAAGTAGTTAAAGAAAAGAGCCAAGAGCCAAAGATATCAGTTCACAGTGATGTAAACGGTGAATAAGCAGTAAAATATCACATTGGAGAAACTGGAACCAGAGAATTGCATTTTCAGATAAAATACTCTGAAGCTCATTTTCTCTCTTAATCGTACAATCTAATAAAAATGATACTAATCCAATTTTTCTCTCATAAATATGTAGATTTTTCTGCCATAGGCTCCAAAGATGTGCCAGTGTTTACATTTCAAGGGCTAGAACTTAATAACTGAAAGGGATTCTCTCAAATCTTGGATTAATTTTGTGTTGTTTGGCAAATGTGCAACAAATCTTTTCAGCTCTTTAATTTTTTTTAACGGTGAAAAATGTTTTTCAAAATGTTCATCTTCAGATAACAAATCAGCAGATCAACAGTCAAAAACCCAAATATCAATGTACAATGTCCTAGAATAAACTAGAATAGCACTCAGTCTAGTTTATACCCCGTTGAGGCCCGACAGTCCCCTTAAGTTCAATTGAGCTGCACTAAACTTCACACGCTCATCAGTCCCCTTAACACATCAAGATTTATGAATTATTTCCTGTCTAGGTCTACCTCTCTAAGTCTTGTTTCCTGTTTTGGATCTTCATTAATCTCTCTCTGTCCTTCCTCATTCCCAGATGTGCACCCCAGCCAACACACCAGCGACGCCCCCCAACTTCCCGGACGCGCTGACCATGTTCTCGCGGCTGAAGGCGTCCGAGAGCTTCAACAGCGGCAGCGGCGGCAGCCCCATGGCCGCCTCCATGGCCACCTCGCCCCCGCCCCCCCAGGTCGGCGGCTGGGGGGTCTCACCTAACGTGCCGCAACCTCCACAGGGACTCTGGACTCAGGGGCAGCCCCCCACGCAGCCCTGCCCTGCCTGGCCCACGGGTGTCAACCCGCACGGGGGCACTGAGCAGAAGGCTAGTGTAGTGATGGAGGCAGAGAGATGAAGGGCCGCACAGGACTGAGAAGCCCCCTCACCCACCCCCCCGGGGGAGGGAAGGAAAGGGGGTATAAAGGTGGGGAGGGGTGGGGAGGAGATATGGGTAAAAAATATGGGTTTCGGCCTTTCTTTCCCAAAAGTCGGATGGACGGACGGAAAGAGATGGAAACTACGCAAACCAAGAAAAACTCAACGAGGACAATTTAAGAAGAGGAGAAAACCAATGCAAACGTCAATACAAAAATAGAAAGAAAAAAAAGATACGCACACACATAGTAATAAGAGAGCAACTGAAATCTTTGTTAGTTTTTTCCTAAGTAAATGCATAGATAAGAGAAATATTATTGAACTAAAAAAAAAAACTGAAATTAAAAAAAAAAAAAATTGTCACGCCCAAGGATTCTATGTGATGTTCAAGGACATTCAAGGCAGCAAACTTAATTTTCTGTTTTTTTTTTGTTAAGGTTTTTTTTCTTTTTCGTCTTTTCAGCCAGTGTGTTTTTCTGTCACTGGCGTTCTGTGTTTCTGCAACTGTCTGTGCTGCATGAGGAGAGAGGAAGTCGCAATGCAGTGTTTTTAAGATTGACTCAAAAATCATCACGCACTTAAAGTGTGAGTGTGTACGCATGTGAGCGGGTGGTCAAGTTTGTAATCAAAAAATGTACACACACATACACTCATACAGTATATATTGACACACGTCTAGAGGAAACGCCTCCATACTGTCACCCCCATCGTCAAAGGTGGGACTTTTGTTACCTCACCTGGTGGTCACCTGACTTCTCTCAGCCAATCAGGGATTTCTTCTTAAACCAACCATTGCCACCACCGACACAGGACATGTTTTTAAAGGTTTCTTTTCTTAAAGGCAGCAGCCGCTCTCTGGTTTATGCCAAGTGATTCTCGCAGCGATGGCTTTTTTCCTGACACAGTTTTAAACACGGAGTCAGACTACAACTGTCCACTGGAGATTTGGGTTATTATTTACAAGCGAAACAAGCAGTCGTGGTTTTAATGTAATATATCGTTTTTAATGCTAATTGTTCTGTTTTTGTTGATAGGTTGAGGGAGGAGGCTTTGAACTTGGGTGGGACTTCAGGTTTTTTTTTTTTTTTGAAAGAGTGAATCAAACGCAACTTAAAATGGCCACATATTTAATAAATGTAAGCGAAACACGACTACTCCATCTTTGTAAACAGAATTGCCACTTTGCATGATGTGTTCATAATGTGTAAAATCTTTTGTAGCAAATATACATGAGGTCGAGACACGTCTATGGGAGGGGGTGGAGTTTAAGGCGAGGGAGGGGTGGTTGGTGTTATTCCCAAAGCTAAAAGAAATGCAATAGTCAAAGTGTCTTGTTCCATATGAGAAACAAAAGAAGAAGAAAATGGGTTTGGGGCAGCTGGGGGGAGCCCACCACAAGCGATTTTGGGACACTACAGACTACTTTCAGATATACAGTATATATATATATAAATATATATACCCTCAGTTAGTGTACTACAGAGGGATTTTTACAACGTTTAGGTTTGAAGTTTTGACCAGTCCCTGGTCCATTGATACTGCTGAGGGACAGTTCAGGGATGACCCTGACATACGGCAATATTGAAATGCTGGGTCTGCCCATTTTTTTAGTTTGTCCTGTTTGGATTATTTTTTACATTCGATAAAAGCAGGCAGAGTAAGATGAGATATTTTGAATAGCTGACAGTCTTTTTTTAAAAAGATGATTAGGAAAAAAAAATTATGGATATAATAATGACTAAATAACCAACTTCCTTTTTTATTATTTAGATTTAAACTAATGTTCGAGTTCATCCTTTTTTCCATGCTTCATACTTTATTTGGTAAAATCAGAGTTTCTGGGTGGGCCTGTTCCTAAATGGTTTCTCATGTATGTTCCCCCCCTTGTATGACTGTATGAGACCATTCCCACAATATTTGTGGACTACCTGATAATTAACTTATCATTTTTGTGAACCTAAATAAATATTGTATGTCAATCTAACGTGCTTGGTTTACTTGGGTGTGTGACATTGGGAACTTTACAGTTTGAAATGGGTGAATAGGATATTTTTCGAAGGAAGGGGCCACACATTAATAGTACTATAGGGGGTGTATGTGTTTTACTCATGTTGTGGGGACCAAAATCAGTTTTCACGTTCACATTATAGTGACAAAAAGCAAGTCCACACAACGTGAATCATTACATTTTAAGCTGAAGACATGTTTTAAAGGTTAAAGTTAGTTTTAGATTAGGGTTAGGGTTAGGCAAATGGTACCTATGTTTAAAACTGGACTATGATAATATGATAATAGTCAATATAATGTCCTGTAATTGTATCTGGGATATTTTAGAAGAGGAGATACCTTGTCCATTTATATATAGTCTATGGTAATTTGTTTAACATTGAAAGAGATATTGTTTCTTTGTATATGCCATGCTGATATGACTGTGTGTGTGTGTGTGCGTCAGAGAGAGAACCAGAGACGCCAGAGCAATGTGTTAAATAATGACACTAAGAAGATGGATGCATCCTAATCTCACGCTTGGCTACCTTTCAGCAGGGCGGATTTCATAAAGTCACCCAGGCGGACTCTGAAATCATGTTCTACAAAACTCTGTCTCTTCCTGCTCCTCCGTCTGTCTTTCTCTCGCCCTGCGTGTCGGAGAGTTAGGCAGTCTGCCTGATGCTCGGCAGCTGAAGATGGAAGGGGCCGCAGATAAAAGCCAGTGTGGCGTAGCAGAGGGAGAAAGGCTTTAGAAAGAGGGACTAAAGCTCGGAGACCATCGCCATCTTTGCCTCTTTTAGTCGTAAACACAAACACCAGCTGCCCCGCATTGCACGAAATCACCATAGATAAACACCCACCACTTACACACACCCACATGCCGGTGGTGGAGTACTGGTGGTGAAGGAGGGTCACAGAGTTCTCCATGTCCTCAGCTGCTTCTTCCTCTGCAGGAAATAAGAGAGGAACCCTCTGCTGATCGCTGTGTGCCACTTTGAGCCGCTGTGAGTGTGTCAGAGGGCTCGGGTGAATGTCGACAACTTGGCACCGGGCGCCGCTCTGCATACGAGCGTGTGGGAACAGGAATAGCAATAAACACACAGGGCTGGTCCAAGAAAGGGGAATAAGTGGAGACTCGAGGCCGCCATCGCTTAATAACGATGATCCGATAAGTTAATGATAGCACTGCACTGCTTATTCAGACAATGCTGCGGCAAGGCCACCGGCAAAATAATCTGCAGACTCCCTGTTTTACTTTGGTGATATCTTTAGCTTCCCAGTAAAATGCCATTGTGGTCACCGCTAATCATCTATCGGCTCCAAACTGCTGATCTCAACAAAACGTGAATCACTCCGTGCTCTGACGTCAACGCTTCGGAAGTTTGCATCTGCTTATAAGGGAAAGAGTGTTCAGCATTCAAATGGGCTGTTGTTAGCATGGTGGGTGGGGGGGATACTTCTCTGTTCAGTTTATCTTTCACACAAAACCAGGTTTTCTGGGTCAGTGCTCGGTGTGGACACAACACGGCGTCACAGATGGCTCACCGTCGGTACACCTGTCCCGCTTCTTGTGTAAACATCACCACATTGGTTTGCTACTGCAGAGCACTCAAGAGGTTTTTTGTAAATTAGTTTGACCTTCACTTTTATGTGTTAACTGTATTCTCTGTGACAAAATGTGGCAACACTTGAGGAGGAGGATTTCCAGCCTTTCACAATCTACAAGCTAAAACATGTTATTGTGAGCAAAATATTGTAAATGTCACTTAAAGGTTGCCTGTGGAGTTTTTGCCCACTAGTAGCGCTATGGAGCACTGTTTTTATTTGTAGGTGCCCCCTCATTCATAGCACGCACGCTGTTCACGCTGTTTCCATTGGTTACTGTTGTTGGTGTGAAACACAGCAATGTGTCAACAGTTGCAGGTAAGACAAAGACTGCTAGGAAGCTAACATTCAAGAGGTTTGCTAAACCACAGGGATACACATAATAATAGAGCTTTAAAACTTAACAGAGCATCTTTAACATTTAAACATGCGAGTCCAATTTCAGTAACACATTATTTATCTCTGTCTGAATTGTCTACACTTCCTCAATCTATCCAGAAACGAAACCACAATATCCCAGATATGAACGATGCCATCTTGCTCATTCGGAGCCAGAGTCGTAGCGATCAAAGATGAAGCTGCGGTAGCAAGGTCCTGCCGCGACATTCTGCTCGACCGAGTCATTCATTCATATTATAGAATCAAATAACTAATTCAAATCAAACTTACCAGAGGGTTTGAAAAGAACTATCTAATGTGACAGAGACCATCTTTGAGAAAATCGAGCAATTGTGTCGTCCATCTTTATTTGTCAATCGCAATCACTACATTAAATATAAGTAGAGTTTAAATTCCGCAAAATCACAATTATGATTCTTTGCGATTCTTTGCTTGTGTTGCTAATGAGCTAAAGAATGTTGTTGATGAAAGCTAAAAAAAATAAATATGATTTTGTCCGTTTAAATAACGAGCTGCTGACATTTGACTGTTATTCAGTCTTAGATTAAACATGCACAGAAACTTTTATCTTTCAACTGTCTTAGAAACACAAATGAAAGGGTTTGGAGCGGTTCAGCTAAAACCACAGGAAAGCTGTGAGTGTGTTTTCACGGGTAGAACGTCGCCCTGTTTGGAACACTGTAAAAGCTCTAGGCCTTTTTCTCAGCAGGCATCTTGACGTGGTAGGAAAAGCTCAGATGTTACTGATAACATCACGTGACGGGCTCTGTTCAGTTCTTGTGTCTCAGGAAGACACGGCAGTGAGCCAGTATACACAACACACCCTGAAACTGAAGCAGCTAAATGGAACTCGTTCATTTTGCCATTTACACCGGAGCTTTCCTTTTGCATGTAGGTATTACTGGCACAAAGCAGGACAGTGATTTATTGGCATCATATCAGCAGGTACAGTGAGATCTGCAGGGTCCACGGGCAGCGTGGCTAAGGTGTGCCAGTGGGGGGAGGACAGAGGACACTGCGCACAGAGTGGAGGTGGGGCAGGGGAGCAGAAAGGACACAGTGACATTGGGTGCGTTTGAAACCTGGCACCCCCCCGGTCCTCTTCTACAGGTGGAGGCTCCGGCTCTACCCTGCACCGGACAAGCTGCAAGCGAGCAGCAGCAGTAAGTGGGAGAGAGATGACACACACACACACATGAAATAGACAGAAAGGACAAAATAACTTATTATTATGAAGTAAATGTTTATTGCTCAATGTAATGGCTTTAATATATATATTATATAATATATAATTGATAAATTATTATTAATAATCAGGAAACCCGCAGGGGGATTTTCCTATCCGGACTAATATGAACAGTGAGTAATGGAATATTGTGAGAATTAAAATAGAAACCAAACTCATACAAACCACAACACCTGACAGGAAACCAGATACAGAGCCAAGCAATCAGCACATCTCCAGATACAAGCCTTATAATAGCATTGCATATATGGAAAATAGATTATATAAATGAACTAGAATGTCACTCAGTAGAGCTCATACCTCCACCAAGGCCTGATAGTCTCCTTAAATTCTGCCAAGCTGCACACTCATAGAAGTCAGGTCCCTAAATGTGCCTAATTTCTTCCCAACAAGATTCATGAATTTTATTCCTGGGAAATCAGTGAAAATGTCAATTACTCCCTATCTCACAATGTTAAGGGGGAAAAACAATCTGCCCCCTGATAGAGTCACTGCACTCTCTCTGCTCAGCACCACATGACAGACAGATAAAGTTAGCAAGTAGCCATTGATAAACATTTAGCAATGGACGTTTCCCTCAGAAGTTGGTGGAGAACATACTTTTTTCCAGGTGCCTAGAACACAACTTCAATTAGATGCTGATATCAACTGCTGTACAGGCGATTTGCTGATATATATATAGATATATCTCTATATATATAGATACATTTAAGGTGAATATATATCGATAATGTGTTTACAGCTGGTTCCTCGATCTGCTCTCAAGTGGCCCAAAAAATCTGTGAATGCAGCTTTTTGAATCAATAAAACTGGAAACACAGCACTCATGATCCATTCAATTAGATATTTGTTTATTTTAGGAAATATATCAGAATAATATGACAGCGATTCACTGGAACTAGTGTCAGTTGCACCTTTAATAACTGTGGTTTTACTACGATTTTCACCAGCTTCCTGTGTGTGTGTGTGTGTGTGTTGTGTGTGTGTGTGTGTGTGTGTGTGTGTGTGTGTGTGTGTCTGTGTCTGCAGTGAACCTGTGACAATGGCTGTGCGCCATTTGAGCCACTCTGCGGTCGAGATGCTGAGTTGGACACAAAGCCGGCTTTATCTCTGCTCTCACTGTTGTATCAGTAGAGCCTGTCTGGATGCATTGCTACGGACTTAGCAGTCACACACACACACACACACACACACACACACACACACACACACACACACACACACACACACACAAACAGAACCAATAGGTAAGAAATACAATAACTAAGACTGGAAGCAGAGGGAAGGTGGACATGCTGTGTCCCATGTCATGAGGTGCTGTTGAAAAGTCATTGATGCTTCATGATGTGTTGTCACTGTGTTTGTGTGTCGACACCATGAATATGACGTCACTGAGTGTGTGTCCATCATAGGCTACATTCGGGGACACATTCCTAACTAACCAGTTAAATGGGGATGAGCTGTCAAGGTTAGATTTAGGTCATTGTAAGTCTACAGGAAATGAATGCAAGTCTATTTAATGTTCCCAAAAAGAGTGGTAGGACTTCTTATGCTTTGTTCGGTTTATTGGCGGGTGGCAACAAACGACAAGGTGCATTACCGCTTCATATTCTTCTTCGTATATCTCTTATTACCCTTGCTATATGATAGCTTCTCCCTCTTCTTCGTTCGGCCTAGTGGCGGATGGCAACCTACTGTGTTGGAATGTGAACCTGAATTATCTAGGCCATATTAAATTCTTTTGTCCAATCCAGTCTCCCTTAGATAATGGAGCATACTCCCTATTCCAATGGTAAATACTATTTCCAAGCTCAGTTCTTCCAGTCCATGCGTTGCAATTTCCCTCTTTAACTTTTCCCGTTCTCTAACATACTTATTGCAGTGAAGCATTACATGCTCCACTGACTCCTCTATTAGCCAGTAATCACATAGTCCTGTTGGATGTCTGTTTTTAAGTCCACTGTATTATTGACTCTAGTAGTCCTATCCTCATTCTAGTCAAAATGTTCTCCTCTTTGTTGCTCCTTTTTGCTGTCCTCACTCTTCTCACTTCCTGCTGTACTGAATAAAGGAGTTTCCTTGCGTGAGCTACATCCCAGCTATGCTGCCATTCTTTAATGATGATTATTGTTTTAGCTTCCTATTTACTAAGTGAAATGTCCATGACTTCTTCATGATTTAGTGCTTGCTGAGCCAATAAATCCACCCCGTCATTCCCTTCCAATCTCCACCGTGCAAACTGACAATTGATCCGAGGTTCTCCTGTTGACTGAAACTTTCAAGTCTCCTATACTGAAACCAAAACCTGTTCTCCCTGTAACAGGATCTTTGGATCCATCTGTATACTGGTACAAATGTTTTGTATAATGTTTGCAATCTATCTTCTACCAAAACTGCTATATTACCACAATATTTACATCTCTGCACTGAACCAATAGAAATCAGAAGACACTGAGGGGAACAGCCCGGGTGGTGTAACTGACAACGGTATAGTAGGGATATAACCTTTCTGACTTAATGACATGTCTCTGGCTACTTTTATACTGCTCCAAGCAAAACACTCCCTCTTGGCCCCTTCACTCCCAACATGAAAGAAGTACCTTTGTTGTTGGATGTCTATATTCAGAATACCTCTGAAGATACAAAGGCATTTCCAACATGAAAAGCAGACACAGGAGTAGATTTTTCCTGAAAACCAATGAAAAATGTGTATGTGTTGCCTTTGATGTCATAAGCTAAAATGTTGCCTTTGTTGTATTCTTATACAATGTTGATGTTGGTTGCCACTTGCCAATAAACCGAGCAAAGAAGAAAAAGAAGACATTTTGCAGTTCACATTTCTGAAGCGAGATAAAGACCCTTAAAAACTGAAGATGATTCCCAGTATCACAGTAACACTCGGACTGAAAAGTTTAACGGAGTGTTGCCACAGGGCGGCACTGCTAAAACGACCAGATGACATCGCCACATTTCTCTCCAAACATGTGGAGGAAATGCTTGATTCGAGGGATGATGACTCTACAGACCCCAGTGAAGTGGCCTTCTGCTTTGAGGAACAGTGGGGTATGTCGTAGTGTCATTTTGAAGTGTCTAGAACTAAACACTAAGCAGGAAACTGCAAAATTCAAGCTAATAATGGTAACATTATATGATTAAGGAAGCGGGGGGGGGCGCACGATCAAGATATGTACTAATTTATAATTTTATAAGTATTTATAATCATTTTTCATTCATTTTATTCATATACAGTAGTCAGCAGTTTGTTCATGAAGTCACAAATATATATCATATTTTCTTAGTCTGTGTATGTGGTTGTCTTAGTAAAGTGGTTTGAAATGAGATACTAATGATCAAATGAATGTATATATCAATGTGTCGATCATGTCCACAGTTTTAAACATTTATTAATTGATCTTTCAAATGTAACTGATTTATTAATTCAATTTATTTTTCATGTGTGTTTGCAGAGAAAAATCATTTTCACGGGATGAGTAAAAAGACCTTATCAGCCCCAGAGGAAAAGTCTGTATTTGTGCCCGGCTTGTCCCCTCCATGCCCTACGCCCCCTACAATTGTATCTGCCCCGGTCCAACCAGAACCATTAGAAGCCCCATCACAGGAAGAAGAAGAAACGATACATCAAGTGTCTCAAGTCAGGTCCTCAACTTCCAGGGAAAAGGAGAAAATACGTCTGCCATCTATATGGCGATTACCAGCAAGAAGGCCAAAGAGAATTCCTGAGCGAGGCTCCAGGGGTCCATTTCACTGCTCTTGCCCCGAATGTCCTTATCATAAAAAATGCAAAGACGTTCTAAAAGTAGAGGAGCCGGTTCGCATAAGAACCATAAAAAGAGTAGTGAACAAAGCAGGACTTAGTTTTCGAGTCAAGCTGCCCAAGTAAAATCCGACCAGGATCTCAGAAACAGGAGACTGTTGATCAAAACTATAAAAGAGAGCAAGTAGCTTCACAGTGGATTTGGTGCCAGTGGACATACAGCCAGTGTTTCTTATGTCTATTCAGCAAACAGTAGTGTGGATGAACCTTTCCGGGACCTTTGCTCTCAGGATGCAGGTACCAGACATGTAATGACCTACAGTGATAGGGGTAAACGTTCCAGAATGTTTTTCAACAACCAGAATTATATTATTTTAATTCTTCTTATTTGGTGATCCTTTTCAAATTTGAAACATAACCTAATGAACAGATGTGCTGTATGACTGTGTGTGTGTGTGTGTGTGTTTTCTTTATGGTTTTTGTCTGTATGTTCCACTTCCCCTCAATAAAATATTTTAGATTTTCAAAAGTATTGCATTTGATTGAATTTCTGCTGTTTCAGTTTTACTCTTGAATCTTACATGTGGACCAAGTATGGAAAACTCAAACGTATCCATGGCTCTAGCATACTTTCAACAGATTGCAGTGGCCATTGCTGTTTCCAATGGAAACAAGGTGGACATCAGTGGAAGTAGCAAAAACACAGAAGGTGAATATAGATAATGAACAGCTATTTGCCTTTATCATCCCATCTGGGTTGATTCAGTTTTTTTTTTGTCCTTAAGGATTTTCTCTCTTCTCTGACTTCATTATGATGTCACCTCTGTTGAGTTCATGATGGGGCATTTCTCACTGTTTTTTCAGCCCTTTATTGGCTGTTTTTTAGACATCAGTTGCAAATCACTGTCACAATCACAGTGGAATCATATGATGCATTTAAGGTAAAATGTCATTGATCAAAGGACACTACCGCTAACGTAAAGTATACCCCAAGTATTTTGACTTGTTTCCTTAAGCCTTCCAGATCTTCACTATACTTTCTGTTCATTTTGGGTATTTTTTAGATATTTTAGAGACTGAATCACTTTATTTTTGTTACATTTACATTATTATTATGTGACAAGAGAGAAAACTGGCACTATTCCTGCCAAATTGCAGGAATAATTCAACGTTCACAATAAATAACAGGAAAACCACATTGCCAAAAACACAGTGGTAAAGGTGTAAGCTCATTTCAGCGTACTAGAAATCCCAAAACCCCAAAACTCAATAGATCTGCAGCCCCTGGCTAAATAATAACATCCAAACTTTCAAACAAAAACACTCCTGACAAACCTGTGTGTGTGTTGTGTGTGTGTGTGTGTGTGTGTGTGTGTGTGTGTGTGTGTGTGTGTGTGTGTGTGTGTGTGGATTGGGCCTTTCAACAACATTATTCATCCAAGTGTTTCTGTTACTCTCCTTTTTCACTTCCATCTATCCGTTCTTTTCAATATCACCCTCCTTCTCCGTCTTTGTGTGTGTGACAGACGCTCCGTGCACATGATCTCTCTCTCCTCCTCCTCTCTCTCATTCTGTCTCGATCACTCCTGCACAGACTGGAATGTGGAGAAAGAGATTTTAAAGCGACACAGAGGAGGAACGAGCCATAAAGCACGTTTACAGGTGAATTAGCAGGTTGTTACACTGCAGGGCATCACAGCCACAGACATGGGAACAGCGACTGCAGCTGTTAACCCTTTGTGCCGTAGCTGTGCTGCGTGGCAGCAGCCTTCACTGCCATTCTGTGTTCATGCCTCACAGTTGATCACCACCAACTGACACAACGTAACATTTCCACACTCCTCCCTTGAATTTTCATCCCCCAGTACGAGCTCGGCGCTGTCTGCTCCACATCAAACATCATTTTGTGTTACAGTCCTGCTCTGCAGCTCGGCGCTGTTGTCTCGACAGTGAGGCAGCTCTGTGGTGACAGCAGGGGTTCGATTAGATCAGATGAAATATTAATGATCCCTGCGGGGAGTCGGGCCTTTGCAGTGAGCAGAGTACATCAAAGAAAAATAAGAACATGCGAAAATTAGGTGTATAGACACATGCAGCACTTACATGTACAAACAGACTGTATGATGCACAATAATTGAGTTAGCAGCAGAAGAATGAGTTCTAAAATAGGCGTTTTTAAAAGTAACCTTTACTAAAGAAGACCAATAATTAAGACATATGACTGAAATAAACTAATATATCTATATATTTTTTTATTAATTTACATTTTCTCCCTTTATTTCTCTGCAAGTAGTATTATAGTTGCAAAAATCCCATTATTGTGTGACTGAGGCAGCTATCTTACAGTTTTCTGTATCTGATTGTGTCTATTTTTAGGTTCACAGCACAGTAAATTTAATTTCTCATTTCATGCATCTTAACCACTAGGCCAGGACAAAGCTTGTTTGAGCTCTTGTGTCTTTACATACATACGCACTAAAATTAGGTTATGACCTACACTGCAGCCAGCCACCAGGGGGCGACACTTTGGCTTCACTTTTGGGCTGTCACGTCGTCCATCTTGTATGCCATCTTTGTATTTTGGTTTTTATATCTCCGGGGGAGGAGTCTTCTCTTTACGTTCACCACACGTCTGAAAATGAACATGTCGGGCCACTGACACATGTTAAAACGCTGAATCTGTCCTGAGAGCTCAGTGTCTGCAGGTGAAGTGGCTGCAGATGTGCTGACAAGTCACTCCACCTGAGAGAAATGAAGGTGCACCGAGAGGAGAGGCCCGATGTGGTAACACACGAGGCCACGCGTGTGATTTGTCACTGTGATTCATCGTTGTTGTTCCCAGGCACAAATAACAATGAGATGGCGTGTTGCTTTAATATCTGTGTTTTACTGCTGATCAGGTCCACTCGAAGATTTAAAGGGAGGCTCTATTACATAACCGTCTAGTTGCAACAGCTGATTTACAGCAGCAATGTGTGTGTGTGTGTGTGTGTGTGTGTGTGAACATAACTCTTGTGCAGTCTGCGTCAGTGGAGAATTGTGATGTAGTGTCTCTGATGCAGAACCGGATCTGTCCTCGCTCGCCTGTTGCTGCAGCTGCAGACATCGTTTTTTATATTAGCGCTGCATGCTGGCAGCACGCCTGGCAGCCCCTCTCCTGTCCCGCTTTCCCCGTCTACCCCTCCCTCTTTCCACCTCTTTTTATGTGTCTTACTCGTCCTCTCACAAAAACACACGTCCCTGTTCTTTCCTCAGATCTGCCTGAGTGGTGCAATGATCTCCTCTGTCTGGCCAAAGGAAATCGGGGGCTGGGGATTCTATGTTTTGACATCATTTCAGGCAGTGTGTTCGAAACCATGACAGAAACTAACTGCTGTGTGTGTGTGTGTGTGTGTGTTTGCATTTGCATTCAAATTCCCCTCCTGTTACTCAGTGTGAGTCCAGCTGCAAACTGCTGCACAGGAAGTGGTATAACAATGGTCTAGTTCAGACAAGAGAACATGAACATGAACATCCACACACACACACACACACACACACACACACACACTCAGCCATGTTGTCATACCACACATGTGAAGCTCCTCCATGATTTAATTTATTCCTGCTCGTCTTGTCTGTACCTGATCAAATCTTGAGCCTGAACAAAAACAGTGAACAGTAACACACCACTGCAACACAAATGTTATCGTCCTTTTTGTGAAGTTAATGACAAAGACACTATCTATGAAATATAAACATTTTAAAAAAGCATTTCCTACTAAAAACTGCATGACATCTATAAAACAAGGTAATAATAAAAACCAAAGAGTAGGCAGATGCTTTATTAGAAATATGTTTAAATTGTGAATTAAAAGGCATCCCTGACTGACATGGGTTCCAGATTGGTCCTCATAAGTGTAAGATATACATGAATACACACACACACACACAAACTAACACACACTAAGCCGGGTATGACGCAATCCCCTGAGCAGCTCCATGTCATCATCAGTGAGACCCAGAGCGACATGCTGCCACATGGACACTGGACAGCAGAGTGTGTTCATATCTACTGTGTCTACACTGTACAGCAGCAGCAAACAGACCTTTATCACAGCACTGTGATATTCACTGTATATACTATAAACTGTGTAAGTCTTGTTTACAAGCTTATTACTGTAGCTGCTGGAAAACATGCGAGCTCACACATTGTATAATGAGATGGACATTGCTCCGTCCGAAAAGTGAAGCCAAAGTGCAAATGTGCAAGATGGCAGAATTCATGTCCTGGATATTTGGTTACATTTCTGGATAGTGAGAGGAACTGGAGAGGTGTTGCCCGTCTTTATATAGTCTATGTGTATAATATAAAACATAGAAGGAAATTAAAGTGATTAAAAATAGAGACTTAATAGTCCAAAATCCAGAGACTTTAGATGTAGTTATATTTTAATTTGGAGCAACTTGAACCTGCAGCACAGTTGATGTTTTGAACATTTGGATACACAGCATCATTAGCATGGTGTAACATTCACTCACTTTTAGCTCTTTTTTGGGCTCCACCAACTCCTGGGGGAAAAGTTTGCTCTTAACCAGTTGCTAAGATTTTCTGCTGTTTACTTTTAGGAAGCGTGCACACATCAGAAATTAATATACTCTGTATTTAGCTTGTTCTCTGAGGGGGTTTTGTATTACAGGTAGTATTTAAATCCATTGTTAATATAAAAATATTGATTTACAGCTTTGAATAATACGGTTAATTATTTTAAATCTATTTTCCACCTCTGTGAGACACTAACATCTATTAGAAATATACAAAACTGTAGCAGGTTAATTGGTTTTTCATCTCATTGATTGTCTGACTGCTCAGTTCGTGTTTTGAATTGTGGGAACTGTTTTGTTTTTTATTAATAATGAAGCTGGTTTACCATCAGTGGCTACATGTATCCTGCTCTGGGTGACTAATACCCTGACAGGTGGTGCACACCCAGAGTTAACTGTTATTTGATCTGCTTTTCACACACACACACACACACACACACACACACACACACAACACACACACACACACACACACACACACACACACACACACACACACACACACACACACACACACCTGTCAGATAAGCAGCTGAGAAAGTAGAAAAGGTTGTGTGTGTGTGTGTGTGTTGTGTGTGTGTGTGTTGTGTGTTGTGTGTGTATGTGTGTGTGTGTGTGTGTGTGTGTTTGTGTGCATAGTGGATAGAGTGTGTAAGAATGAGTTTAAAAACTGGAAGAATAGAGAGGAATAGAGAAATAAATTATTAAAAATGAATATTTCATGGATGGATGGATGGATAGATGGATAGATGGATGCAGGGATGGAAGGATGGATGGATCGAGTGATGTCTGCCTCTGCAGGACGGGTGACGTCAGCCTTGTAAACTGAGGACATAATCCTCTGAGCACCAGATCGCTCCGTCCACGTACCACCTTGACATCTAGTGGTCGGTCGTTAGAACAACACTCTGTAAGTGTGATATTTATTTTCCTTCTTTGGCTCTTAAAACACTGTGAAATATAAAAATGTATAATCCCAGTTTCTCTTCTGCTCCTCAGTGGGACGTCTGTGTGTCCTCTGAGCCGGTTGACCCACAAAACCTCCACTGTGCCATGTAAACACACCGGTAGATGATGACACCTCATCACACTGTATAACGCAGCATAAAAAGATACATGGGAAATTAAAATGAGGTCAAAGATAAGGCTTATGAAATACATTCCTTATCTGTGTGCACATGAAATGACAGTCTGTACACGGGTCAGCCGACTGTACACGTGAGGAGGGATTCTGTGAGTGTGTGTGTGTGTGTGTGTGGAATATGGGTCAGACATCATCTGCTCTGCTGATGTTCTAAACTGGCTCCAGGCCTTATTGATGCTACGATGGCTGGCTACTGTCATACGGGGCCAACTGCCACATTTCACAGCTGAACGAGCCGGAACGCTGTGTGCTACCCAACTCCACAAGGTTTCTCTTCTTTTAGAACAACACAGGATAAGGTGACGTCTGTTCAGACTGTGACCTTTGAACCAATAATCAGCACAAACTCTGTCCAAATCCTTTTCAGGGGTTTCTGGAGGCTAAAATAAAAAAGTCGCAGTCGCTCGTCACCGCTCAGTGACGTCGTCAGCAGAGTGACACGTGTTCGCAGATTTATATTAACTTATATTAAGTACCACAACAGATGAATTCGGTCCTTTTCAATCTTCAACAAGAGGTTTGTTTATGTTTAACAAGAAGATGAACGCAAACAAGTGCATGAAATTGTCATTATTTCACACACACACAGGTTTGCGCAGATGTCCTTATTTGGAGTTTGACTTCTATTCATTGCCATTCATTCTTTAACCTAAACCTTATCTCAAACTTTAACCATGACCAATTCATGACCAACCCTAACTTCAACCGACCCACAATTCACATCTTAGCCCTAACCTCAACCAGGACCTCAGAAATGACGTTTTGTGTCATTAGGACCAATCTTTGGTCCCCATGAGGTTCACTGGTCCTGATGAGGTCACTGTTTATGCTGGAAAATGCCCTGGAGACAAAGACGAGTACACACACACACACACCGTCGGTATCGAGTTCCTGCTCATACACGTACAAAATGGTAAGTCAGTCTCAGCTGTCAATCATGAGATTTCCATTTGTTTTTATGCAAACAATAAACAAACTTACAGGAAAACATCAGTGTTGTAAGAACTAACTCAAATGACAGAAACCATCTTTGTGGAAAAACGATTGAATGTTCATGAACTTTACTGCAGCCGGCCACCAAGGGGCCATCCAGATGACTTGGCGTCACTTTTGCTGAGCTCGTGGGGAGCCGTCACATCGTCCATCTTTATATTTAGATATACAAATAAGAGCTAAAAGCTGAGTAAATATTGGCCTAAGTCAGGTGGAGTTTAATTTAGAAACTAACCTGCTTTTCATCTAAACTGTGTGCAAACAATTGTAATCACACTGTAATTGTGGGCAAACAATTGTAATCACACTGTAATTGTGGGCGGCTGTGGCTGAGGGGTAGAGTGGTCGTCCTCCAACCTGAAGGTCGGCAATTCGATCCCCAGTCTTCCTCATCTGCATGCCGAAGTGTCCTTGGGCAAGATGCTGAACCCTGAATTGCCCCTCATAAAACAACAAAGTGCTGCTAATAGATGCACTGTATGAATGTGTGTGTGTGAATGGGAGAATGTAAAACTGTACTGTAAAGAGCTTTGAGTGGTCATCAAGACTAGAAAAGTGCTATAGCCATTTAATCTGACTGTTTCTTGTTCCTTGTTGACGCAGGTTCCTGACAGCTGCTTTTAATAATCTGTAAGGCCCCAGGTCCTCCTGTACTGTCCATTGTTCGGTCACATTTGCATGTTTTATAATTTTGCTGACGCTTATATGTGCTCACTGTTTACATAATTCAAAAACCAATTTTATATATATCCAATCTGTGGCAGATGCTGTCAGTAGCAGCAGCTCCGACCTTCTGTGAAAACGTTCACATGAGTCTTTCTCACAATGCTTCGGATTGGTTGTTTTTTTGTTTGAATTCAAGACTGATTTTCTACGAGTCTTGAACTTTTTCCAGCAGGACACGCCTGGATTCAGATTCTAGTTCTGAGCTTTCAGCATTTGTTGAAACAAACATTCAGTCGACTCCTTGACTAATGATGGAGAATCCAGAGCAGGATGGAGAGCCCCTTCCCTCTTTCATCCAGACGATCAGCGAGATGCTGAACGCAGGCGTCAAACCAGAGCCACATCAGGAACCGGAGCCTGAATCCAACCAGGAGACCTCGGAGTCACTGAGCGGGCCCCTGCAGCTGGAGCACATGGAGTCCCGAAGGCGGCAGCTTCGCAACAGACAGGTGATCCTGCAGAAGATACAGCAACTGAGGAAGACGCCAGGAGACGACAGTGACAGGAGCACAAATGAAGGTGATTCAGCTTCTTAATGTGATCATTATAAAATAATAATACTTCAGTCCAATAAGCTTGTGACCTGTTGTCATGGGATATATTTTGCTTTCACAAAAAAACATTTGAATAATTATTAGAGTCATGAGGATTTCAAATTTTGTAGAATCCCATAAAATGATTTTGTGCGGCACAATTGTTTTTGTTCTTCCCCGTCCTGTTGATAATTGGTGATTCACAGCTGATCACTGCAGCAAGTTGTTTCTTTTTTCCCAAGACAAGCTAGTTTTTCTTTCCATCTTAATTTAATCCTTTTATGATAATTAAAATAAAATTAATTAAAGATAAATAAATATGAGAAAGTACTAAACATTATATTTCTACTTCCTCTTCTTCCTATTATTGTTATTATTATTTAATACAAGCATTTGATAGCTTACACAATACAATACTACTTGTGCCAGTGACGCACAAAAACTAAAAACTGAAAAATATAAAAACTGGGCCGAAAGTATATTGTAATAAAAAAGAAAAAGAAAATGAACCGCACCCCTTCACTTTTTCAAATAATCAAATGTTTAGATTGACAGAAAACTGTCATTATACATTAGATATACATGTGTCAGGTAGTTTTAAATAATACTTTTTATTAAAGTAGTAGTTTCCATTTCTTACAGTTTGCAGTAATTATTTATAATGGTAAAAGCTAAATTTAAAGCTAAATTCAGATTAGCTCCTGATTGAGCTTTAGATAAAGATATTTTGACCTCATGGGATAATTGTATGAATGTTAACCTGAGGAGGGTTTTTAGTCATGACTGACGCAAACGTCTCCACCTCAGTGACGAGTGAGGACAGTGATGAAGTGTGTGAGCTGGAGAACATTCAGAAGGAGCTGCAGGAGCTGCTGCTGAATAAGCTGCAGCTGGAGACACAGATGGAGAACGTCACCCACACAGCAAACAGAGGTACAATTATAAACAAATAAATGTATAAATAAATACAGTTTTCTCACAGGAATTTCTTTGAAGGACGAAAAATAACATGAATAAATAATAATTTCTCTCAGGGCATTTAATGAAGGACAATAAATACAGTTTACTTATTTGTTAAAATATTCCTCTCTTCCACCAAGATTTTTGTAAATCTGTTCAGTTGTTTTTGTGAAATTCTGTTTTCATGTTTACATTGCCGTCCGATGGCTTTTATTAGGATTACAAAAACTACTGAACCGATTTTATCAAAACTTGGTGGAAAGATGGGATAAGAACCCATAAACTTTTATCGTGGATCCAGGAAGGTATTTGTACTTTCTTTAACATTGCGAGACAGAGCATCTAGATGGAGGTTTGCCTGCTTTCCTCTATTTCTTACTGCATCTATACTTTCACTGTTTTAAATCAGGTCGAGAGGATAAATTGTCCATTATTTATAAAACTGAGCCGCCGTGTGGAGGGATCTACACGCTTCCACCTCTTCCGCCGACACAGGAGAACACCATAGAGGAGATGAGTGAAGAAACTACTCCCGCAGAAGAAACACCAATAGGTACGTTAAATAAACAAATAAATAAATAAACTCAGCTTTACAGCAGGCTTTTTATCATGTACAAAAATGATACAAATAAAATTAGATTAATTAATAAACATACGATTATTTCACAGGACTTTTTTTAATGAAAAACAAAACAAATGACACAATTATAAACAAATAAATGTATAAATAAACACAGTTTTCTCACAGGAATTTCTTTGAAGGACAAAAAATAACATAAACTAGGGCTACGTTGTAGCACTAACGGGCCCGAGCACACGCATTTTGAAGCCTGTTGCGGTTAGTGGAGAGAGCGATCAATGACCAAGCGCACGTCTCCGCGTTGCATGCGTTTTGCACACTGCGGCAAGGACAAACGCTTCACTTCCTGCGTCCGTCACGCAATGTCGATCCTTGCCTGCTAATTGCTCGTTACGGTCCACGCCATCAATTGCACATCATCGAATGATAGTTGTAAAACAAAGCTTACTTCCTGTTGCCAGACTAATAGATCTGTTCAAGTAGGGGCTCTGATGTAGCGTGAGCAATTTTGTGTCAATTGGACAATGTTACAACAACATAATTATCACACTGATCAGTAGGTGGCGCTATGACCCTGCACTAATATTAATATATGGAGCGTATTCCGTTTTTTTTTTTTTGGACGGACAGACAGATGGACGTAAAAAATTTTTTTTAAATTAAATTGAAATTAAAAAAATTAAATAAAATCCGTCCAAAAAAAAAATACGGACAGACGGATGGATTTTCGTCCGTCTGTCTGTCCGTCCAAAAAAAAAAAAAAATACAGACGAATGCGGCGAAGGATGAACCTTCGCCGCACCTCAATGTTTACACAGTTTGAGGAAATGTCACAATTCTGACCATGATCCAATGACTTGACTGAGCTCTTTTGAGCTGTATATTGTAAAGCAGCCAGGAGCAGTTCATCAAAGTAAAAACATGTCACTTCCTGTAGCCAGCAGGTGGCGCTATGATTTTAAGTCAAGATTTCTGTGTAGATGTCACCAGGCCGGGACTCTTGTCTTACATGTCTAGTTTGGAACTCGATTGGAACAAATATGTCAGAGATACAGAACCTCATGTTTTGATGGCGTGTAATCAAACTTTGATGTCACACCGTGTGACGAAAAATCGATCTTTGAGTTAGTTTTTATCTCCATCTTGTTTAAATGACACTCATCTCAATATGAAGTTGATCTGATGAAAGCCCTACGATACCTTCGTCAAAGTAAAAATGTGAAAAATGGCCAAAATGGCCACTAAAGTCAAAATGGCGGGCTTCCTGTTTGGTCTAGCATATCTATCCAAGATACTTATTTGTTTGTTATGAGAAGACACATGTCCCTAATGGTTTTTTGTACATGTCCGCAACGCGTGGTGCTGGGGCTGCCCTTTAGGGGGCGCTAGTCAGTTATTTTGCCACGCCCATTCCTTAAAACCATATGAATGTCTGCAGGGGGGGGCTGTTGGTCAGGGGGGGGCTGCACAAATGTAGTTTGAGGGAGATAGACCCATGAACACGGAAGTTACAGCAATTGCGTGTGTCACAGCGAGTCGATGAACTTTAACGCCACGCCATTAATATGGCGTTTGACGAAAAGTCACAGTAATCTTATGCCTACATTATCAATGTCTTGAGACACATTTGACACAGTTTGACATGGCTGCGGTCAGTAGATGAGGAGGAATACTTCCAAGTGTAAGACATGCAAAAAACAAGACATTTCCTGTTGCCACCAGGGGGCGCTGTGTTTTTAAGTCATGATTTCTGTGTAGATGTCATCAGGCCGGGACTTTCGTCTTACATGTCTAGTTTGGACTCGATTCGACCAAATATGTCCGAGATACAGAACCTCGTGTTTTGATGGCGTGTAATCAATCTTTGACGCCACGCCACGGTCACACCGTGTGACGAAAAATCGATCTTTGAGGTAGTTTTCATCTCCATCTTGTTGTGATGACATGCATCTCCATATGAAGTTGATCTGATGAAAGCCCTGGGACAAGTACATCAAAGTAAAAATGTGGAAAATGGCCAATATGGCCACTAAAGTCAAAATGGCGGGCTTCCTGTTGCTTTTTTCCCATTGCACCTCTGACCTTTTTTGTTTGTCTGGTCATGATACACCTGGGCTACGATTTTTGTGAAGATCGGTGAAAGCTAACTGAGGGGCTTTTCCTTAGATGGCGCTGTTGAGCCATTTTTTCCACGCCCATTTCAAATTACTCCAGAATACAATTACTTTTTGGGGTTTTGAATTCCCTGCAAACTTTGGTAACAGTTTGAGTGTCTAGGCCCTGAAAAAGCCCCAAAAGGGAAATACAAATCCTTCGAAATACAATAGGGCCTCCCACCGGAGGTGCTCGGGCCCTAATAAATAATTTCTCTCAGGGCATTTAATGAAATGAAATGAAAATATAAAAAATAAATACAGTTTACTTATTTGTTGAAATATTCCTGGACGAGCCCCCTGATCTGGATCTGCATCAGAGCTCAGTGGGCTCCTCTCTGACACCAGCGTATCCTTCCACCAAGATTTTTGTAAATCTGCTCAGTTGTTTTTGTGAAATTCTGTTTTCATGTTTACATTGCCGTCCTATGGCTTTTATTAGGATTACGCAAAAACTACTGAACAGATTTGATCAAAACTTGGTGGAAAGATGGGGTATGGGCTAAGGAAGAACCCATAAACTTTTGTCGTGGATCCACGAATGTATTTGTACTTTCTTTAACATTGCGAGACAGAGCGTCTAGATGGAGGTTTGCCTGCTTTCCTCTAGTTCTTACTGCATCTATACTTTCACTGTTTTAAATCAGGTCGACAGGATGAATTGTCCACTCTTCATAAAACTGAGCCGCCGTGTGAAGAGATCTACACGCTTCCACCTCCTCAGCTGACACAGGAGAACACCATAGAGGAGATGAGTGTAGAAACTACTCCTGCAGAAGAAACACCAATAGGCCCCATCGTTCCAGGTGGGTTTTACAGATTTACTCAAAGTACACATGTAACCTATGTATGTATATATATATATCCTGCTTTCTATTAGGACTAATAACAGTAAAATCTCTGTCTCTCTAAGTGGAAAGCCTGCTTTCGATGCAAGCCTTCACCCGCTGTCCATCCTGTGGCGAGGCCGTCTTTACAGAAATCCGCAGCGTAGTGGGCGAGACAATATGGATGCTCTGTTGTGTGTGTTCCATGCTTGGGTAGCCACCTTTTTTTTTTAACCTTGTTAGACTGCTGCATTAAAACTATAGTCTTAAAGTTACTGCTGAAGAGTTGAAGTTTTCGCAGAGATTAAGGTCAGTAGATACAAAGATGGACGACATGGCTGCTCCCCAAAAGTGAAGCCAAAGCATCTCAATAGCTCGTCTGGCATAGGTCACAAATCCAGCCTAGTACTCGTCAAATCATTTCTGAAGTTTCTGTCATTGTAGGATCTTATCACACTGATGTTTGTCATATTTCTGATAAGTTTGGTTTTATTTAGTTATTTGATGCTTTAAAAATGTCGCTGCCTGCAAATGGGCAAGATGGCGTTTTTTGTATCTGTAGGAGGAAGTGGGCATGCGTCGTCCAGCTTTATAAACAGTCTATGAGTCAGATCCACCTCCGCAGAACGGGATGGTCCGGCTGCACCTGTTATATCGCAATTAGAAATGCTCTGGCTTGTTAGTCTCTTCAAACCGATCACAAGCCATATGTTGAGGGTAAAACCTGAAGAGAGCCAGGTTCAGGCTTCATAGTTGAAGGACAGATATAAGATATCTATATTCACCTCTTACAACCTGAGTAGTTGAAGACACTGCTGTTGCAAAAGTTTCAATTTTTCTCTTCCTGTCAGGTGTGTAGCAGGCTGCTGTCTGATCCCTTTCTTCATGGAGAACGTAAAGGACATCCACCACCGGTGTCCCCGGTGTCAGGCTCACATACACACCTACCAGCATTTGTGACATGGACACCGCGGAGGAACTGCCACAAATATTTTACCAAGTTGCTTTTTTATATGGACAAAGGACTTGATTAAGACTCTGGAGCCGATCAGTGAAATGTGCCTGGAGTCGACTCGGCGCTGCTGCAAACTTCACAAAGGCTCGGAGGAAACATTTCTTTGCTCGACGGCCCTGGTTCTGTGATGTGACTGTGAATATCCACGGAACATGGAATTCAGGCTGGAAACAGAACTTAGTGAGTGTGTCGGAGACGAGTGCTGGTGTACGGACACAGCAGCTGTTGGGACTAGGAAAATATATTTATGGGCACAAACCACTTGTATGTAAAGTGGAAGCTGATCTACTGAACAGATGCAAACGCAGGCAAATCACCTGACCAGAAAAAACTGTTCATATGCAGCGAGGAACACAAGACAAAGGCGGTGGCCCTGTCCAGTTCTTTTGGAAAAGGCAACATGCTTTTATAATTATAATGTTAAAGTGTGTTTTTTTATTTTTATTTTATTGACACATAAAGGCATACAGTACTTATATACACACACATCTCTTTTTTTGAGTATTTACAAAATACAGAGCCCATGGATGTTACACATGTATAAAAATATGCATTGCATCTATATAAATATATACACAATGTGCAAAACATATGGCATTACAAACAAGAGGCATGGCATGGGTGGTGGAGACAGAGAAGGAGACTCGGCTACAATGAAGAATGGAAAGAAGAATCAGCTGATGAGAGTGGATATTATCCAAAATACATATATTGTAATGACTCCTCTTGTTCAGCTTCGCCACTAGAAGAAATCTACAATGTTCCCATGATGGTAAACGACACAGGGTGAACGAGGACGAGTGGGAGAACTGACGCACCTCGAAAATAACTTGATTTAAACGCTTCACCACTCGGGTAAGAAGGGATTTGGAACCAATGTGTGACTGTGTATGCGGTAAAGGCTCCTGCACGAGTAAAAGCAAGGCAGGATTAGACATACAGTACAGTATATCTAAGGAGAGCAGCCATTATTGCTTTTAGCTGTCCCTGTCTGGCCAATCAGCAACAACCAAGTCCAACACTGGGAGCCGTCACGTCGTCATGTAGATCTACTGCAGCCAAGAGGTTTGTGTCCGACTGATATGAACCAAAAAAAAACTCTGCAAACCCAAAATATACACATGAAATCTTTGTTTACAGATTTTACACAACCATCCAAACAAGAATACATGGTTTCTACTTTTCAAAATTATAATAAACATAATATGTTCCACTGCCCTAAAGCAGACCCACTGAAGAAGAAAACAACAATGAACTCATCGTCTCTTCTAGGATACAACAACACGTGACTTTGACTGTTTGTGACGAAAGGAAAACAATTAAAATACAACAAAAAGTGTGTGTCTGTGCAGTATTTGGCGTAACTCTGGGTTTTGATGATAAAAAAGTGTGACTGCGGCAGCGAGAGCATCAAACTTTGACGAGACAGTGTCGACATGAAGGGCTCTCTGTCATTCTGCTCAGGTCTCCACATTATTGCTGATGTAAACAGCAAATCAAAAACAAAAACTTTCAAAATAAAATAGCCCAATTGACTTTTTATTCTGCAAGAAAATGACCCTGAAGTGCCGTCATGCCACAACTGGAGAGCACACGCCCTCTAGTGTCCACGGACGTAATTACACGATAAAGTGGTTCAAATGCGAGCATCACTTCACTGAATGTGACTGATATCAAAAAGAGAGAATTAAAAAGAGCCATCGCATTTCAAAGTGCCATAGAGCAGGACTGTATCAATCCTAAAAACGATATTTAGACTCAGATACTAAATCATTAACTCACTGATTTGGCTTAGTGAGTCAGGATATGATGTAATCCATGGGAGCATTCATGACGGCTTTAAAGGGAGCTCAGCCCTCGAAAGGTGTGCGTGTGCATTTGTGACTGTATCACACCGGACGGGACAACACGGATAACAACAGTACAACAGTCATCAGAAGCCGTTTGAAGAGTGAACGTTGTAGGAGAAGCCGAATGGATTGTTTGTTTATAGATATTTCATATAACTTGATTGCGATGGCTGTGAAAGTGCTCGAAACGGTGCCCGAGATTAAATGTGGATACGATCATGCACACGGAGACGCACACCGATGTTCATGCAGGAGACGGGAAGACGATTCCACGCACACACACACGCACCCACACGCAGAGATCAACATGCTCGCTTCACTCACTCGCAAGGTCAGGAAACTTTGTTGACAGGTCACTGTAGCTGATGCATCAACTGTTAGACTACTTTATCATCCGTCCATTCACTATCTACACTGCTTATCTTTAGGGGGTCGTGGGGGAAGATGACAATCCCAGCTGACTTTGAGCGAGAGGCGGGTTACAGGTCGACAGCAGGACTAATATATAGAGACAAACAACTCCTACGTTCACATTGTCTCACCTACAGTTAATGTAGAGTCTAACCCTGCATGACTTTGGACTGTGGGAGAAAAGTAGAGTACTCAGAGAACACCCACAAAGACTCCGCACAGAAAGCAGGGATTCAAACCGGGAACCCTCTTGCTGTGAGGCAACAGTGCTAACTGTGCCACCGTGTCGCCCCACTGTCTGACCAGCAAAATGTTATTTTAACAAAGATCCTCCAGACGATGGTTGGTTTTTGGATAAATGGGACGGTAAAGCAGACTAACTTATCAGCTACAGGCAAACCTAACAGTCACGTTTCATGGCTAGTGATGCAGTAGTTCCCCACCCCGACACACACACACACACACACACACTCTCTCTCTCACGTACACACACACAAAGTGCAGGGATACTGTAGGACAGCTAGATATAAAGCTCATCTTCTAAAAGACATCTTTCTTGATATTACTTGCAGTGTTCACATAGTTCACACGTATCACATCTGCTCGTGTTTGTTCCCTTTCTACTGTTTCACGCCAGTTTACTATCAGAGGGGAAAAAAAACAGCTGCCAACTTTGTACGTAAAGTCAGATGTTTTGTTCTTGTCAAAAAGTACATTCAAAATAACTTGGACACCAGCTGCAGTATCTCTATAGTGATTGGCCACATGATCGCTGCATCAATCACAATCATTTTCGATCGCTTTCTGTTCACGATCGTCTTGGATATGCAAAGTTCACATTTCCTTGTTCTGAGGTGAGTGAGGTGCGTCGGTAGATCGCTCCGCCTCATTAGTGCATAGCTCTCACTTAGAGGGAGGAGCCTCCTCCTCTCGTCGTCCGACTGGAGTCGAGTCTTTTTGTCCTTTAGAGTCATTGGTTGATCAGCTTGACCGGAAGGGGGTCGCGATAGGTCAGAAGAAAACAGTCACATCTGATGTCGCAAATCAGATTTGTCAGAAAACACGTACATCTACAGCATGTGGTAGACCAGTGGACTGGACCAGTGTGAACAGGAGGCTTGACCTCGTCTCAGTTGGGAAATTGAAAAAACTTGGTTCCGTGACATGTCTGAGCACATTGAATTGCAAAGGGAACAGACGGATTTGACAGTGCAGCACAGACTGGTTTAGGCCTGGGTGTGTGTGTGTGTAGCCTGACAGCTGTGTCTGTGATCTACTGCGTCTACACTACAGGGAGTGCGTCTGCTGAGGAGCTGCTGCAGAGACTCTTTGTGAGGTTTTTGGTACGAATATTTCCTCAAATATAAGTGGAGCTTTGTACTTAACAAAATGCCAGGACTTCTCAGAAGCCGTGCATCTTCTGGTCCTGCAATAACAACAATAAAAACCTTGTTAGAACTAATGATTAGATTAGATTTCATTTAAAACAGGGAGAGGAAGTGTTGCAAATATTTATGTCTGTGACATATGCGTCAGATAGACACTGAAACTGTGGTGAAAGATAATTTTCACCATCTGTTCTGCTGTGAACCGAGCACAGTACGTGGAGAAAATAGGCGAGACCTGGACTCTCTAGAGGAGCAGCTCGGAGCTCACACTCAGGAGAAGCACCTGAGACACGTGGCTCACACAGGCAGTGTGACATTATAACATGGGCACTGAAATGAAAAGCAAGAAGTTCTGTGATACACACACACACACACACAACCAGTGTGGCCGAGTGTTTCTAAATGCAGTGGTCACCAGCTGAGGCTGCACTGACAGAATGTTGTTAGTGTGGTTTTAACAGTATATACAAACAGTCCATGCTACCAGTCTTCATTTGGCTCTGTCTCTTCATTTCTGCTAAATCATGAATAAAAGTCTTATCACGTTAAAATCCTTTTATCACCTTAGTGATGATATTGTTTTCTGGCTGTTCGGCCGTAGTAGGCCTCTCTTTTAAAGCTGTGCAAACTCCTGCTTGTAGTTCAGCTTGATCAGTGCACTGCCTGTACAGTGTGTATAGTGGGAATATAACAGATGTATGGATGAGCTGTTAAAGAGTGAATGTCATGTTTTCTCCTCCTTTTGTTTCCTTATTTAAAATGTTTAAAGTCAGCCTTAACGTGCTGGAAATTTCCTTTGTTCTTCTTCTCTTCATCCATCCATCTTTCACTCTTGGCTCAGCTGCTCAGCCGCCTCTCCTCCGTCTCCCTCCCTCAGTCCCAGTGCAGCTGCAGGTCATGTGAATCCAGGAAGTCAGTTGGGATCCCCAGCGGTGTGAGTGCCCCCCCAGGACCCGGGGGCATGGTGAGGTCCAGCCACTCCATATTGTCCAGCGCCGGGTCAGACAGGCCCATGTTGAACGAGGAAGTGGGTGAGGAGGAATCGCAGAAAGACAGGTCTGATGTGTCCATGGGTGAGTAGTGCTGTTCCATCAGCTGGGCCTGAAGCTCCTCTATCAGACCCTGTGTGCGCAGGTCTGATGCCGGCGACGTTCCAGCCAGCGTCCCCTCCAGGAAGGCCTCCAGCTGGTTGTCTGTGGCCAGAGAGGAGAGGCTTGGCAAGGTGGGGTCGACGGTGAGGCTCAGGGTGGGTGGAGGGGCCATATGGATCGGTGGGGGTGGTCTGGAGAGCACTGTGTTCACAGGCAGGGTGGTGATACTGGCTGTGATGGGGTGGCTCTTCCCAAGAGACACTGAGGGGTCCTGCTGGATAAAAGGTGTCATTTCTGGACGGGAAACAAAAAACAGGAAAAAATAATTAAAACATGGATTAGTATTTGTCTTCAAATTATCGGCATCACTCATTTTATTCAGCACCTCATGATAGTTTACATTAAAATTCAAAAGACAGATAATTTACAATGGGGACACTATAGAGTTACAGAGACTTTGAAGTTTTAACCTTTCAACAGATTGTTGTGTACTGTCAAATTACCTCCACTCTCTATGAGGATGTCGAACAAGTCATCCATTTGCTGGCTGGTTGCCGTAGGAACCTGAGAAGACAGTCAACAGGGTAAAGAGACTTGAGGCTAGTACACAAAAAAGTGAAGCAATCGTCAATGCGGAAAAACTGAAAAAAATTAATAAATAACATGTGTAACTAACCTGTGAGACATTGTTGATGTGCATGTTGCGGCTCTGCTTGATAGCCTCCTCGTAGCGGGGGGGCTCTCTTGATTTGGGAGGCTGACTGATAAGAGAGGTGGGCTGGAGGATGAAGGCAGGCTGGGGAGAAGGAGACTGGAGGAACCAGAGGGAGATGGAGAAAATGCACAAGGAGTTAAGGTCTGAGGTTTGTGAAGCAAGTCTTGTTGAAAATTGTTCAATGAAATTGTAAATCAAAAAAGTATTATAGGTTGAACAAAAGTAAACCCCCTCCCCTCTTGTAATGACTCAGCTCTTTTACCTTATGAAGGGGTCCATTGGAGATGTGGTGGTTGGGTGAGGCCCTTGGAGAGACCCTGTTCTCTGGGGAGCTTCTGAGGAAACGCTGGGGATTCATCTCAGGCCGACCCTGGTTCTCTAAACCACTAGAACTATTGCACACTGTCAGAGTCTGTCAAGACACAGAGAATATCTGATATTAGTTTGTAATGTATCATGTGATCTGATGTCATCATAACAGCACAGCAAGACAGAGATAGGAGATAAGAAAAGATACAAAACCACCTTCAAATGAAACAAGGCACAATCATATCCGTCAAAAAAATTCTAATTATAGACAAAAACAAATATATATTATATATATAATATAATATTTTATATATATATAATATACTGCTATATTAAGTTTTACAAACACACATCTGTGTAGTGGATGATATAAAAATAACCCTTAGTTAATCAGCTACAGCTTTCTCATCATTTCAAGAACTTGGACAGTGACAGTTTAACCATGACCACCTGACTGACCTGTAGCAACGGGCTGTGGTTTGGTAACTGCTGGCCGGGTGCCGTCTCCATCTGAAAGCTCTGCAGCTGAGGAACCGACGTCTGTACCAGGCCTGGATTTGAGACTGTGGCCTGGAGGACAGGCTGAGATGTGGAGGGAAGCAAACAGAACCCTGAGTCTACACATCCAGATCACGCCAGCATGCCCACCGTTTCACGTAAACGCAATATATACATACGAGTGCAACGTCACTCTGATCTTACCTGCAGGCTGACAGTGGTGTTCGGCAGCTGGATTGCAGTAGCGTTTTTGGGTAGTGAGACCGGGAGCAGGATCTGAGTCCCAGCCTGGCCAGTCAGCATTTGGGAGACTCCACCCGTGTGGCTGATGAAGAACTGCTGCAGGCTGGGGGCAGTGGTCTGAGGCTGAGTCCGGAGTTGGGGACTTCTCTGTGACTGTGGGAGCAGCTGCGGGCTGGTGCTTACTTGGGGCTGGATCTTTGTGATGAGCTGGGTTGGACTCTGCAGTTGGAGCGGCTTGCCACCAGAAACAGTCAAATCCTCCAACTTCACCACGGTCGGGAGGGGGCTTGTGAGAGCCGGGGAGCCCAAGACAGAGTTTTGGATGGTGGAAGCAGTGGAGGAACAGTTTGACAGGAACGTTCTCTCCATTTTTACTACATTTGAATTCAGGACAGTAGCAACAGGATTCAGGGCAGGGACAGAGGTTAGTTTGGGAGATACAGAGGTAGAGTCGGCACTGCAGCCACCCGGGCCTCTCTTCTCCACCTGCAGCTGAATCTTCAGCTCCTCCACCAACCTCTGCTCGTGCTCCAGCTTCCTCATCAACTCCTCTATCTGCCGCTCCTTCTCATGGAGCCTCCTGTCCTTTTCCTCCGGGACGTGAAAAGACAGGAGAGGTGAGGACTGTACTTCGGAATGTGCCACAGACATACCCACATCCTGCTGGAGGGTGGAGGGCTCAGTGGGGTTGGGTGAGACTGGCGGCGTGGATCTCATGCTCTCTAGAGTCACCTGCTGTACTGGGAGGACAATGGCGGGGCTGGTGCAGGTGGTGGTGGCAGTGGTGACGTCCATGGGGGTGGAGGTGGTAGTGGTCGGTTGAGGAATGTTGGTAGGAGCAGAGGTGCGGAGATTGTCCTGGAAAGGCTTAAGTCTCTCCATCAGGTCGGTCTTTGTTCCTGACACAGGAAGGCCTCGCAGCTTCAGCTCCAGTTTCAGCTCCGCCACCTACAAAGATATGGATATGATCCCATCAGAACTTTAGATAAGTGATGGAGGAATTATTTAAGCTGGTCGGAATAGTTTTAAGTAAATCTTTTTTATTTGGATCTGTAAATCAAAACAACAACTAAATCTATAGCATTAAGATGACGTGGAGAAGCAGCAACCCTAACCTCTCTTTTGAGGTTATTGTCACTGGTTGTCATGTCTTGTATATGTATGTCTTATATGTGTATCCTTCCTGTCCTGTCATCATTCTTGCACTATTAATAAATGCACAAAAAAAGGAGAATTTCCTGAGCCTCTGACTCGGACATTTGAGTTTCACATACAGCCCCTCTGGATAATTTCTGACCCCCAGAAAACTGCAACTTATGTTTTGTGTACAGACTTAACTAAATAGATATGACGCTTTAATCCCTGAGCTTTAGAAACGTTAGCAGGCACACTCTCAGCTTTTGACTTTCAGACAGAGCCAGATTCACCCTTTTTCCAGTCTTTATGTTAAGATAAGCACTGTCTGGATGTAGCTTCATATTTACTATACAGACATGAGATTGGTATCAATCCTCTGCTCTCACTCTGATCGAGAAAGCAAATAATCCTATTTCTGAAAATGTCTAAATATTACTTTAAGTGTTGGTGTGAGTAATGTTTAGCTGTCTAAAAGAAATCGAAAAGGTTAAAGGTTCATTTCTAACACAGATGACACTTTACACGTAACAAAACATGTTTTTTGTGGTTTCTTTAACTACTCTGCAGCTATTCATTTATTTCATCATGGTAATCAAATTTAACGAATGGATAAAATACAGAATAAAAACTTTGATTATCCTACGTAGAGTTGTCAGATTTTCAAGAAACTGGCTCTACAATTAACCTGATACAGTTTGGTTACATCAGCTGAGCAGACCTGTAAAGACTGAAGTGTCAGCCCCTCTTTAAGCCCATTATTATGACAATACTTTTTAAACAGCTGGAGTATAATGTTTCAAGCTACATGCGTGAAAAGTTTGCTGCTCCAAAAATACAAATATGTTTCAACGGACCTTCATCTCCTCCAGGTTGGCAGGCAAGACTCCTGGCTTGCGATTGGACAGCGAGTTGTGTGGTCGAGCCACAGCTGAAGGCAGAGGGGGAGGTGGGGGGACAGTGGGCAGAGACACCATGATGGAGGTTGGCAGGCTGCTGCCAGCGCTGCTCTGACCCTCTGCCACAGGTCTACAGAGAAGTACGGGAACAAAAGTTGAGGTCATTGTTATTGGAGGAAATCATTAACACGAATAAGAAATAGAGAGAGGAAGAGGTGGGGGAGAAAGAGGGATATAGGACAAAAGAATATTGTTGTTGAGAGAATTGGAACGAGAGGAAACACAGAGGAAATCGTCTCCCATGTGAGCGGACCATCCATCCTGTGCCCTGTGCCTCTCTAACAAAGGCAGTCAACCAAACCACAGTACACAGAGAGCTTTGCCGTGCAGCCGCAGAGAGTTAATTTGTGAAAACAGCAGCTGGTAAAACAATATCCTGTTATTCATTAATATGATTAGACACAGAGTAGTTATTGGAAACTAGCTAATGGCCCTCTGGATTGTTGAAACCAACAATATTTGGCTTGGCTTGCTTTCAGGCAATTTTAAACTAAGAATCATGGAGGTGAGCCAAACAAACTACTTCCACTACTACCCAGAGCTTGTGATTGAGGTGAGGGTTGGAACGTAGATCGACAGGTAAATCAAAAGCTTTGCCGTGGAGCTCATGTGCTTCTTCAGCACAACGGTCGACAACAACGGTCACATTACTGCGGCATCGACCCGCCTGTCCATCTCGCACTCATCCTTTTCCTCACATATGAACAAGACCACGAGATACTTAAACTGTAGCAACATACTTCCCCCCAGAGCGATATGTTTATGAAAAATACAACATGATCCCTTTTCTTCACATTTTGGCGATGGCAGTCATAGTGTGTAGATGTCGTGTTTTGTATACATACTTGAGTGGTGCTGGTAGTATAGTCTGGTAGTTGTAGTGCTGCTGTTGCTGGCTGATGATCTGCAGCTGGAGGAAAAGCTGCTGCTGCTGCAGTAGTCGGGCATAAGACGAGTCCATGGGCTCTTCACTGGCCTCCTGCTTCTGGTCCGGAGGAACATACTGGTGGTATTTCAGCTTCTTAATCCTGGACTTTGGCTCTTTGCCCTTCTTACTGCGACTCTTCTCTGAGGCTGTCTTCGGCTGGCTTTGCTGTGGTGGGAGGGAAATGCTTTAACATACAGTTTGGCCAACAGCATTGAGGCATTATTATGTTCAGAGAGGTGGGAGAAATCATTGCCCTCACTTTCACCAGTGTTGGTCCTGGTTTCGAGGGAGCAGCTGGGCGAGTGGCAAGAAACTCAGTGGTAGAGATCACTTTCATAAAGTCTGATGGTGCTTTTGTAGCAACTGGGAGGACCTGAATTAAAAAGACAAAAAACGTTTCAGAAAAATACAAAATAATGTTTAGTAACAAGAGTTACAAAAATACCAAAATAATTATGAAATACTAAATACAAAGCATTGTGTGCATTCTCAGCTCAATGAGTCCTTTAGTTCCTCCTTTGTTTTAATTGAGCTGCATAATGGTAGTAGGGATAAGAGTTTTTTTAAACAACATTTCTGTGCTGGAAATTCTGTCAACTGCTTTTGCAGGATTTTCTGGGAGCTGGGTCTGTGAGCAGCTTGTGATTTTGTTTCCCTGGTTGACGACTATCTAGAGAGTTTGGCTTTACTCTTCGCGTACAGGTGACCAACCATGACACAACAGGATTATCTAACCTGAAATATGGGGCTGGATAGTGGTGGAGGTGCTGGAGCAGGAGCAGGAGATGGAGTCTCTGGTGCTTTGCTCTCCGCGGGTGAGGGGACAGAGGTTTGCGACTCCTGGCTGGCTGGCTGCTCTGGGGACAGGGGATCACAGCTGTCTTCATCCACCACCTTAGGGTAATTCACCTGACCCACTGAGAGACAAATAAAGACAAAGACTTTATTCCTCTCTCAATTATCCCCTGTATTATGACCAACTGCTGTTGTGTGTCTTATTGAGGTGGGAATGTTGTAAGATCTCTGCTGCCATTACCCTCACCAATGATGGCTTGCTTAACGCTGGAATCCACTGGCAGGATGTTCTTCTCCACCAGCTCCAGCGGGCCGGGTCTCTGGGCGATTTTCTCGTTCAGGTTGTCGGCCAGGCGGGCCCTCTTCAGCCTCATCTGGGTGGCCTGCAGCGAGGGCTCTGCTCCGGTCTCTGGGAAATGTCACACAGTGTAAATTGGATATCGTTCTGTATAGTGTCAGCTTAAAGATGTCGTGTTTTCAGCGTTTGATTCTGGAAACTTCTTTTAAATTTGGCAGCCATGTTGTTGCTTGTATGGCCCACCACTGCTAAACATATGTACAGTAGTCTTTATGCTACCTTGTGAAGATGGCAGCTTTAAAAGCTCCACAGGAAACACTACATAAAACATCAAGTGTACATACTGTGAACTGCACAATTATCAGTACCTTGTAGTATGTGCATCCTGACCAGTTCCGCTCTCTCTGGACGACTGCGGATCTTGTGCTTCAGGAAATTCTCAGTCTTTAAAAAAAGTTGGGACAGAACAGTTAGTTAACTAGCTTAATTGCTGCAAGTGCATATTTAGCACTTCCTTTCTAAACTGTGTGACCTTACCCTGGCTCTCTCCAAGCTGCGAATCTGCCCATGGAATGCTGCCGGGCTCTTGAGAGCTGCAACACACGTAATTAAAGTATATCATTGACAACAAATGTGATCCAGATTAAAACAAACAGAGTTAATTTGTTTATTATCTCAGTTATCAGTGTTTGTTTTTATAAACCTGTCCAGTCCACATGAGCTTTTAGGTGAATTATGAAGAAGTGCTGAGACTCACGTGGCATGATGCCCTGGTCCACCAGCTGCTCCCGGGTTCGCCTTTGCTGAAGCCTCAATTGCAGGACTGAAAGAAAAAGAGATAAAAAAAAAAAGTTATAAAAGACTATCAACTGTGGTTGAATGCCTCCTGGAGATATCGTGTTCACAATAATGGAACTTTATCTACACAAGTCAACATTATATTGTTGAACACACTTGTGTACATAAATTGTTTCCAACAAGGTTCAAACTCAGAGTAAAACGTTTATTCAAGGGAACAGGACGTTCTATTTTGGTTGCTTTTTAATTGCGTCATATCCACAATACCTGTGGCTTTATCCTCTGCTATAACTTCAGGGGCAAATGACGTATGACAAAAGGAAAAACACACAGCTAGCCAGTTAGCTAGTTGGCTGTGTTTCCCTTCCACTGTTTGTATTGGTCTGTCGTAATGTATCACGATCATTCATTGTTGTTTACTGTGCGTTCTGTCGTGAAAGTTGTTCCAGTAGTTGTTCCTTACGCACAAGGAAACCAAGTGACCCAATTGTTTTGTTTTAATTGTTTTGATTGATAGACCCCTAGCGGACGAAGTTGTACATTGGCCCTACATTTATTCAGTCTTTTCATTTAGATCTGTTAAAATCAGGGTTTTTAAATGTAATGATCGAGCTGGTGCCTCCCATGGCTGATTAACCCGCATCGTTTCCAGATCTCCAGGACAAGTTGGAGCAGCCGAGTTAAGCAAACAGCGTCACAATAAAAACAAAGAAGAGGAGTTCTCACCTGCTCTGAACCTATCGCAGCAGCTGCTGAGTGTCTCTACCTCCATACCGGCAATGCTCTTGTGCTACTGCTGACTTTGATTCCAGTTTGACAGCCTTTGTATTATGCCCAGACTATAGACACTGACACATAATCAATGAGGCAAATCCACAGCACTGCAACACCTTTAAGAATGATAGAGAAGCAACACTGGGTCCGTCCTTTATATCTTTTTTTATAACTAGTCCACAGCCCCCCCTCCTCCCACTCGACTCTTACTTCGCTCTCTCACTCAGCTCGGTTTGAGATGGCAATTTTCTGGCTGTGGGCAATCCATGCTGCCAGATGTGGAAGACTACACTGGTTCCTTGGAACTACTGAGCAAGAATCGAGTATCTGACTCAGCACAGACATAAAATGTAACAACATTAAATGTTAAGTGTGTGGCAGCAACACAGGTTATTCAGAGCTTCGTATGTGACTTTGTAAGGGAGCTTACAATAAAGTAAATTAAGTATAACGTGTAGATTTGCTCCATTCACAGGAGGTGACACGTCATAGCTTCCAGTGAATTTGGTATTCAAGGGAAAGTGGGTATACAACCCTGAGAGCTGTGATCAGTTTCGTCCCCAGCTACACTTAGTAAACAGTTAAGAAAGGTATCTAGGGGGGACATGTTTGTTCAAGGTGACTCATATAGAAACTTCCAGTCAGTCGCTATCTCCTTGATTCCTCCAGGAAGCATTGTACTGCCTCACAAACACAAGATGACCTTTGACCTCAGCCGGCTGTGTAGAGTGGTGAATGATAAGACTGAGCCGTTTATTCACATGCAGGCAGACAGGTACACATCAGCCCGGTTGGCAAGTGGATCCACATTGGGAACACAGGCTTGAATATAAATGACAGAGAGGGAGATGTAAAAACATCCTCCCCAAAAACAACCAAAGATAAGTGATTAAATTTTTTTTTATAAAACTGTGGTATCAGAAGACCATCCAGGAATCACACCATATTCAACATTTTCAGAAATAAATTCATTTATGTCAATTCTTGTAGAGAGTTAGAAGAAAGGTCACTGTATTTATTGTGAAAGGTTTAGGCTAAATTCCTCAACTCAAGAGAAAGTCACTAGTATTTTCTATTTCCTCTTTCCTAAATCATCTTCACAGGTTGTCCCTGCTGTCACTGACCTTGAGTTCACAGACTTCCACTTACTGACCAGACTCTCACTACAAACTCAGTCCTGAGTCCGAACATCATCATCTTCCTCTGTTGTCAGAGAAGCACTTTTTCTCTCCCTCTATACTTTCTGAGCCTCCTGCCCCACAGAAAGCCAGTGTGGTCCTCTACATTCACACTTGTCATGAAGGTTGACAGATTGACACCTGCATGTTAAAACCAACATGCAGAAGGGGCTCTGTTGTTGGCGAAGTGCTAGGGATGGCTTAGTCAGTGGAAAGTATGAGGTTTGTGTGTCTTCTCACTGGAGTGGAAATGACAAATGCTGAGATGATGTGTGGGTTCTACTACTATTGACATTCCACAGAATTTTCCACCTTCAAGATGTGTTGCTTGGCTTGGTGACTGTATCTGAAAAACTTAGATCTTTCTGAGCGCAGCGATAAGTATCAGTACGCCATCTGAGCCATGGTTAGGAACTGGAAGTAGAACGTTAGGATTTGCACAAACCAAACATGGGTCATGGGTAAAGATACTTCTCCATTAACAGGAGGTGACACGTCATAGCTTACAGTAAAAGACAATCGCTTGCTCTGACAGGAAACAGTTGGCCTGAATTACTTTGTTGTCCATTCATTATCACCACAGATATGCTGATGTGTAACACATTAACTGAGTGCATGTATCCGCCAGGGTAAGACCAGTGATTACATAATCTTTTGTCATAGAGAACTTTGCCCGCAAAAATCATACAACTGACGAGATGACAACACTTAAAAGAAAATCTACACCGACTCCTGTTCAATCAATTAATCCGGAGAATTGGCTCCTGACTTTACCCGCAGTTTGCTTTTCACACATGCACAACACAGCGGGAGGTTCTCTTCAGGCGAGAGGTGGAGCAGCCGGGTGCATAATATGTGACATATCAACTTAAAGTAATCTAGCAGCTATCCGGTAGAACTTGGTATTCAAGGGAAAGTGGGCATACAACCCTGAAAGCTGTGATCCGTTTCGGCCCCAGCTCCACTATAGCAGCAGAAGAGTAGGATTTTGCATGTTTAGTCTGGAACAGCTCTGGCTAAATGCCCTTTGTTTGGTGACTGCATCTGATAAATGAAGATTTTTCTGAGCACAGTGATCAGTATCATTACGCCATCTAAGCCATGATTAGGAACTGGCAAATGCAAGCGCAAATCTAACCCGCTCCTAAAGTCTGATAATGACGTACCCATCCATCAGTGGCTGGCACGGTCCATGGTGAATGCATAAAACAACAGCAGCGTCGTGAGGGTGATGAGAAGCAACCAGGCTGGCTAACATGATGACGATAATTTGGGTTTGAACTGCAGAGGAGAAGCTGCTGCAAGTTTCAGGAGCTGAGGACTCGTGGTTTTATGCTTCATTTGGAACTTATTAGGGAGTAGATGAACTCGCATTAATGAAAACTGTGTAGGCCATCTCTGTATGAAGGGCATTTGAGGCTAAACAGGGAGAATATATACGTCACCAAGCTGGAAGAGTTGTTAAAAGGACAAATATCATGATGTTATTACAAATCATAATCTTTTTTGGAGTGGAGCCAACTTGAGAGACGATCTTTCCCCCAGCCGGAAAGATCGGTTTATGTGTCTTCTTCTATGTACTCACCATTTTTGCGTTCACTGAGCGGAGGTAGGTTCTGTGCGGGCTGCAGTGTCAGCTCCTCCATCTCATGGGTCACCGCCTCGCTCTGGGGACTGGGCACTAGCAGACTCAACATCCTACAATCCCCCTCTGCTCCAAGCTGCCACTGACAAGCCTGGGGCTCCATCCCGCCTCAGGAGGGGTGCGGGGTTGAAGAGGGTCCCAGACAAGCGACAGGGGTGTAAGTCACCGTCCCTTTATGTTATGTCTCGCTGCTACCTGCGTGGATACAAGAAGAGAATGAGGCGTTAGTAGGGAACTAATGAATGCTCTTCTCCTTTCACTGAACAACTTGCCCAGGAGGAATACATCACTCTGGGATACTTTGTGGGCTCCTCGTGAACAGTAATTCAGAATAATCATCCAGTTGGTATGACTACTTCACCCAACAGCTGAAATGAGAAGAGTGGCATTTCGTTTCAGCCATCTGGAAGAGCTCAGTCGCTGCCCAAATTATTCATTAAACGAGCTGGGTTGGCTATTACACTGAATAATCACTTCAAACCGCTGCTCATGAGAAACAACGCCAGTTTGGGGATGAATGTTCCCTCTGTTAAGACGGGCTTCATAATCTGGAATATGACGTTGCTGGCGGTTTCAAACAGAGGGTAAGGAAACATTTTGGGGAGCAAAACAAACAGTTTAGTATCCATGGCTTCCCAACAGCCTCTTAACCAGAGGATGACAGACTGCTCAGTCTGAATATGTATGCTATTTATCGCTCTCCAGTAGCACCCACACTGTCCATTCCAGGACGTAAGCACTCTTTACTACCCGCCCTGATGTGTTGCTTTTGGCTGAGAACAACTGTGTTCCTATGGCTGCCTTTATTCCTCCCTGCAGAGCCTATAAGTGCCAAAGGCATTAGACGGCAGAGGAACACATTTGGCTACAACACAAGTAAATGTGGTCCACTCCGGTTGCTGGACGCTCATGTAAGGTATCCAAACACAACAAATCATTAACACTCCGTTTTATTATGTATTGCTTTTCTTTTCTATCGCTTAAAAAGTACATGATCATATATGGTGCAGTTTCTCCGTTCAAGAAAGAATACAAGATGTTACTTAAATCAATGACAGGTTAAAGAAGAAACAGTGCTTCCTGTTTTCACTAAACATGATCTACCCCAACTACCATGGTTGACAATACTCCTCTGGTAAAAAAAAAAAGTGTGGCGAAAAATGAAGATAACACTTAAAGGAGACACTTAAATCAGTGCAAATGGAAGTTTTGAAATGTAGGGACGTAGCATTTTAGAAAAAATTGGTCCAAAACAACATTCATTTATTCAAAATATTTTTTTTAAACAAAGAATTTACAGAAATGAAAACAAAAGGTCACGGTTATGAACGCTGCCATCTTATGCATTTGGAGCTTGAGTCGGGGGATGGACCAGCGGTAGCAAGGATTCGTTGGTACACACGCTCGACCAATTTCAGCTGTCAATCATGACATTCCATCCTGTTTTATAGGATCAAATTCATTAAAACCATTAATGAAAACTGTACTTCGAATATTTAGTTTGGTCCATCAACTAACATGGAGGAGGGATTTATAACCTATTTTGCAGTCAGCCACCAGGTGGCGATGAAGATGTTTTTGCTTCGCTTTTGGGGAGCTGTCACTTACAGTCTATCGTCCCAACAATCAAATATCATGTTACGATGGGAGTTTATCCAAGTGTACTTGGCATCTACTGGTAATCCGAACTGGTGCGCGCTGAATCTGACCACAGCTTCAAAACTCCCCCACTCTTCAAAACTTGACTAGTGTCAGTTCAAGCTCAGTGGTCCATCAACAGCATCTTCAATAATTTAAGTCTCTGCTCTGTCAGATGTAACTTTAACAGATTACAAAGACAGGAAATGCTTTGTGAGCCTCCTTTAAATTATCTAGGCCATGTCAAGGCTGTTTGAAAAGGGACTCTGCTTACATTGACCCTGACTGAGGGATGTTCTTCACAGTCAGGTCCGATTTCAATTGGAGAGGGAGAAAGTGAGACAGTGAAATCCAGTCATATTTACAAGTCTTTAAATGGATGTTTGTCAGTATTGGTTTGGCCCAGGGTTTCACAAAGAAGAGCAAAATACAGAGGAAGAGTGATGACTAAAACAGGAACACAAATGTAAATTTAGAGTGCATGACAACCTCCTTGACAACCTCAGTCATATTTGTTTGTTTGCTTGACTGTACATGGCCAAGCGGCAACCACAACCACAGGAGGGCAGACCAAATTGCTGACAAATAAATAAAAATAATGATTAGTTAATTCCTACCCTTAGTAGCAGAGGACAGCAAGGGACGGAGGAAAGAGATGTCTGGGGTACTTCCTGTGTAGAGTGACGTTAAGCCATGGAGTCAAACCTGACAGAGAGACACAGCGGAGCAAACATGAGAATCACAAACTACGAAATTCATCCAGCATTTCTTTTGTGTTGACATCCGTAATATTAGACACCTGCACATAAAAACATTACAATCCACTGCGTTCAGTGCCTGTGACGTGTTTTTCATTAGTTTTTCTGTTTCTAACATTTCAGTTGCTCTGGACAATTTCCAGAACATTTCCTGCCAGCCCCCTAGTAAAGTGTCCAGAGAATGAGAGTGATTCCATATGAGAATGCAGTGAGTGGGCATGTTGATAAAGTGTTACAAACACATGATGGGAGGGAAACTCGTAAAATAGAATTAGCTTAGGTTGAAAAAGAGGTTTTATGTCAACTCAATTTTCAAGAGCCATGTGCTGTAAACAAAAATGCAGCAGAATCTTTATGTCATGTCCAGCCTCCTGCATGCTATGATCAGGCGTCACCCCTCACCCGATTGTTCTAGACATGTTTCTATTGTTGTGAACGTGGCTGACAATCTCCTGCTGCGTTCTTTGAAAGGCAAACGACTGGGAAATTGGCTCTGGACATTTTCCAGATTTCATGTCTGAAAACACCTTAAGATTCTTGGAAACCCATTCAGTAGGTTGAACCCTGCTGACGAACAAACAAACCAACTGACAGCTCCTATCTCTGGAAAAAACTACTTTAAAAAAATGGAACGAACACAAGCCTTATTAAATTAAGCATACACACACAGCGCTGTCAGCACCATACATTGTTGCTTGAATAGGTGCGTTTGAAGATAGACAGAGAAGTGCCACTTCAAACTGTCTGAATGAAACTAGCCCACACTCAAGGCTGCATCAGGGCCTGAACGCTGATGTTCACAGGTTGCTAGGAAAACGTGCAGCCGTCTCTATGACAAAGGAAGTGGGTCCTTCATGCACAGACAATAGAAGCCCCAGGTGCTTCAAACTGCTGACTACTTCAGAGCTGTAATGTAGTATCACACTGCCGTCTGAGGCAGAGAGGCAGATGCTGGTTTTGTAGAACATTATGGGATAATGTAATCTTTTTTTATGTCCATTATTCCCCGACTACAATCTTTAAGAACTGCAATGACTTTAATTCTTCTTTGACATTATATGCTTCTAATAATTAGGTTTTTCCTTAAAAATGTGGTCATTAATCCTTTTTTTTTTATGTAAACATCTTGTTTCAAAGAAGAGATTTTTGGCAATGACTTTTAAAATAACAAAATAAGCCCCCCCAAAAAGAGTCCAAGTATGTTAGATGGATTACGGATGATTAAAGTAAAAGTTAAGCTGCTTTCAGACATGCACTGAACTGGTGTATGTAAGAATGCAAATGTCCAAGTTTCTACGGACACCCCACACATGGCCCCCTTGTATAAAGTCTGCACTCCGGTAGTGCCGATGTGAAAACACAGCAGGAGATCCACCGCCAGCGAGTGAAAAAACGCCTAGAAGACAGACGAAGATGTCAAGCGAGTTTGTGGTGTTAAGAGCCAATGCCGCTGTGGATGTGCTCTAAACAAAAACATGTGATGAGTAGTTATGTTATGCCCCGCCTCTGCCTGCTGCACCACCCCTCAACTAAATCCTGTGGAAGATTAGTTGCTGTTGGGAACACGTCTGAGTAGAGAATCTCCCGCTGCGTTGTGCAAGTGTTAAAGTCAAACTGCGTAGAAAGTCTGAGTTCCTCTGCAGTTGCACTGTACTGCCGTTGCCAACTATGTACTGTTTTTAGAGTGGCGTAAAAGAAGCAATTTCTGGTAGCGTAGTGTTAGCCAGAGCTAGCTAAAATGTAACAATATTTCCAACCCGGAAAGTCCCACAAGTAAAACAGGGACGTGAACCGTATTGTGGGGTGGCACAATACGGCACAATACGAAGTGTTTCCAATTACAACACGAGCAATGGGCCATACAACAATGATAGCAATCGTCACTTCCATACATGGTAAGTAGGCTAAATGGCATCGGAACGTCTTTGAATATATTCCAGAGAAAGAAAGTGATGTAAAGATTCCAACCGATGGAGAAATACATGCTGTGTGGGAGTATGTATCAGGGGCAAAGGGAAAGGGAGTAGAGAGGGGGAGCAGTGAAAGAGAGAGGAAGTAGCAAACAACTGTCACGGCTGACGAGGCGTTGTGGGACAAACATCGGCGCTGCCATGGCAGAATCAAAGAGCACAACCAGATGTCGGGTGCTGCGTGATGATTCTTTTAACAGCATGGCTGCAACCAGCACCATGTGTGTCATCAAAGTACAATGAGAGTGGACATCTGCTACTTATGGTTACGCTCTAATGTAGTACAGTTTTACTTTTCCCACAGAGGTTCCGACCATAAACAAGACGCCACAGCTATAAACATTTTGGGACAATCGGCAGAAATGTCACATGACCAGTTGGGGGAGTGCTATATTATTCTAACACTGGGTGTGTTTGTTTAGCATTTTAAACTGCGCACAGGTGGCACGTAGGGTCATTGCAGTATCCCACGCTTGTGTCAACCAGTGCACCCATCCCTTCTCCGTCAGCACACAGCATTCTGTCTTGCTAAACATGTTGCCAACAACCTGTCAGCTGGTTTCGCTCGACACATGATTCAGATGGATGGTTACGAAAGTCCTCACCGCATAAAATGCCATCAAAACAAACAGCTGTTCACGGCATCTGAACAGAGAATTGATCTTGAAATAACAACAACACAGCTATGGGTTTCTGTGCCACGTGGATAAGGAGTCAGACGCAACATCAAAACGAATACGTTTTTGTTTTGAATTAGCATTTAAAACAAAAACGATCCCATACATACAAACCAGTGTTTGCCATTCATTATCTAGACTGGGGCGGCCCGCCAAATTCTAATTTGACCCGCCACAGCTTCATAATGAGCCAGAAAAATATACACTTCTCATAATAACATAAGAGATCTCCAAGTTAGTGTTTTGCTCCATTGATTGAGAACTGTCTGCAGCGCTGTTTGCCTTGTGCTTGTTCAGTCCCTCCCTTTCACACTTACGTACATTATGTCTTTATTGTCCAAGCAGACAGACAGACCTCACAGCTGCAGCTGTTTGCATACCCGGAGTGGTAGTTCTCTCACACAGGAGTGAACTTCTCTCTCACTTTTATGTACCTGTCACTCAGGCTCTGTAGCACTTGAGAGCGAACTGCATGTGTGTGCAGGTGTACACCTTGTGACAGCCCCCCCTCCCCTCCTCTCTCTGAGATCTGTACAGTCAGTCCTCACAAAAATGACACTACACTGTTGTGCGGTGCGCATGCTCCTTACTGGGAAGGATAAGTGAAGTTTAATAACATACCCACCGCTAAACCACCAAATACATCTCAATCGCTCAATTTGTCCCTGTTTCCAGATGTGCCAGGCGCATCCTGTCAACAGTTTGCCAAATGCGCACAGTCATGCTCTCTCCGCAATGGACATTTAACTGCGCTTTTGCAGGATAGGGCCCCATATGTTTTTTTTATTGACTAGTAATTACAAACGTGTACACCACAGTGTGGCCTCAATCAGAGTCAGTGCAGACTGTGTCAAACTAAAGCCAATTATAGAGGCTACGTCATGTGATTAAGTCAAACGTTTAATCTCTCGTCCTAGCGGTTCAGTTCACTTTCACCATCTTTGCCACTTCACGCAGGCACATTCAGGAAAATAGGCACAGAATTTGAGGAATTGACTCAAGTCTCTGCATCAACTGAGGTGAGAGGATGAATTTGTCTGGTAAAAACTTTCAACATGTCCGAAATTTATCGAACCTTCGGTCAGAAGCAATAAATTGCTGCTCTAAAAAGAGTCATAAGACTCAGAAATCGGGGGGGGAAAAAGGGTTTAATTCGTTTAGTCTATGCCCAGCTTCACAGAAAATACAAAAAAAGAAACAACAATGGGGAAAAGTATGATCAGGGATTTCTTTCCATGGACCGACAACGAGGTGCAACTGATACGGACTTAAACGGTTTGGCTTCACTGCTAGCAGTTTAGTCGTGACTGATAAGAACCAAATCAGGAAACAAATGCGGGTGGATGATAAGCATACACATAGCAACAGTGATGCGTTTTAAGAATAAAACATAGAAATGTGGATGTAGCCAGAGGCAGCAAAAGTTTAAACCAGTGTGTGTATGGAGGGAGAATACGTTTTCGAACTCTGCCAAACTGCCGTGGAAAACTGGCTTAACTGGTCAGATTTTGGCATCACAAAAACTGGACAATGCACATGGAGCAGGGAGGCTGTCAGGACCTGAAAAGCCTCGGAACCTCAACAACCTCAACCAAACGACCATCAGATGATGCCATTCCTCAGATCCCTGTGCTCTCAATGGAAGAGCTAAAAATACATCCTGCTTTGGAGACATTTTAGTTGTGGGACATTAAAGCAGCCATTACCCAACTGACTGCACTTTGAAGATGGTTTGAAGCTATTTCTCCACATTACCAATGCTTAGTTTGGAGCTAAATGAGTCACGAGCATTTCGGACCAACCCAAATTAACCATGTTGGCTTCTCTGACCTGGAAATAATCACCGGCCTCAAGTTTCATTTAGGTTTGATTGAGTTCAGCCAGGTTATTATTTGAGTCAACATTTTTGCAGGCTGACAACTGTATGTGGGTGTGTGCCCCCCGCCCCGAGGCTATTCTCACTCTATCTCACGGCCTTATAAAAGGCCCTGACATATGTGGTGCAGTGGACAGGCTTCATGAAGTTTAAGTGGGGACATCTTGGGGATGGCTTTCGGAACAAGATGGGACCGAGTTATTTTATGGGAGATAGGACTTGGGATGTTAAAGACAATACTCCGAGACCGACCCGATTATTTCACAATCATGTTTTCAGCAAAACAAGCCCAACAACTGCAGAGCCATCCGAGGGAGTAGGAACCGTTAACACCACAGAGCTACAGATCTTCAACAGTAACAAGGAAAGAGAAGTCATCTGTTCCCATCTCCAGTCTCTTTCCATACTGACAAGAAGAGGTCACGAGTCAACTTTACTCCAAATAGGCCTGGCTGTGAAGACTTTCAGTGATAAAGAGTCCACGAGCACTCACACATGCATGCACGCACACACACCTGACAGGAGATAACTGGAATCTGCAGCTTTGGGATTAAGAGCTAATAAACCACTGACCTGTCGAAGGTCTGGTTTCTGTTTGAAAGACATAAACACACCATGACATCTTGTGATCAAACACTGACATGATTGCACAATTGTAAAATGAAACAAATAGGCCAACCTATAAAACAAAGGCTTTGTCTTGCAACAAAACGCCCTTTAGTCTGGGCGACTGGGAATCTCAGAAAAGAAAAAAGCAACTAATTTAACCCTCACAACATGAAATCTAAAGCAGACAGGAATGTTGAGAACTGGTCAAATAACATACCTTAACATGTGGCTTAACATACCAACATCTGGCTTTTGTCTGCAATGGGAATGGATACAATATTCACATGACTGTGGTAGACGCAGGTTTTCAATCGGCACTAACATGACACCTGGGTGAACGTGCTAATTTCTTATTCTCTGTCTGTATTTTGGCAGCACTGACCATGCACCTTTTCCGGCACAACGTTAATAACGGTGCATTAATAACAATGAAGGCTTGTATACTTGTTTGAATGTGCATCCGCTATTTTTTTTTCTTTATATCTTGCAGGATACAACACTAAGACAGCGAGGTTTCCGACATGTTGGTTTCTAGCCCTTTCAAGGTGTAGAACATGACTCACCGGGGCAAAAAACTATGGGTCAAGGAAAAGGTTACAACCACCTTTTTTAGCAGGTTTACCCTTACTGCATATACCAACTAATCTTGGTTTAGAGGGGTTAGTTAAAGGCAATGGACGTCAAACAGAAGTTTGCTTAAGTTATGTTGTGTAATGGAATTATTTATATTGCTCGTATCGCTTAACCCTGAAAGCCATTAATTCTGTAATTATAAAAGAGCTGTTAAATAAACTTGCACGTACAAGCCACCCCTCCCATACAGACACACAAAAACTCAGACACACAAAAACACACACATAGCCTGAGAATCAATCTGTGCCAAACCACAGTTTGCTTCTGCATTTTTCTGGGCCTTAAATAGACCATGTCTTGTCCAAAAAAACAAGTCTGCTTCTATCCAGAGATAAGACAGAGATGATGTCATCGCTGCGGCTCACTCACTAGAGTCGGCGCTCCACTCTGTTCCCACAGACTCACATGTCGTGTTGTTTCCTTCCTGGCTGCCTTTGTGGACTTTGTTAACTAGAAGCCCTTAAAAACAGTACAAAAAGACTGGACCAAACAAAAACACACACATGGTTTTAATGGCTTGCAGTCAAAGAAACAATAGGACAGCCACACCTAGGAAAAGAGGGAACGCAAGAACGCAAGTTAGATTGTGCTGCCTGCAATCAAGTGTTATGCAGGCTTGTTATGTAAAGCAGTGTCTCAGATGTGAATAAAAGGCCCAGCATGCTCGGTTGCAGGTTTTCTGCCAGATGGATAACTACAGCATGTCAGTACCAAAACCCCCTTCCTTTCCGTACGAGTCGGATTTCCACAATCGCTGCAAGGGGAAAAGTATTAGGTATTATATTTTTAAACAAGGACACTTCTGTGTACATTTTGATATTAGGTTTTATTTTAATGTAATTTGCCACAGGGGGGAGGCATGGAGAGCCTGGTCTGAAGTGATCTGGCTTCCAGCAAACTAACACAGCACTGGGAGGTAGAAAACACACAGGGATCCGTGGCCCCACAGCCTCGGGAGGATGATTACTTTGCCATCCAGCCATTTGCACGGTGTAGAAGTGGACGCTGTGATTTCACACTTTTCAATGACAGGCTGTGTGGCCGGACGGGGTTCGACTCTGAAAACCGCCACATCCTGCCTGGATCTGTCTGTCTGAGGGATTCACACGGACCGAGACCTGCGAGGATCTGCTGCAGCAGCGCCGCCTCATTCAGCATTCAGACAGCATTCAGCCCGACAACAAACAACTGGGATACACACAAAGACACACACACAGAGACACACACACACACACACACACACACACACACAGACACACACACACACACACACAGACAGACAGACAGACAGACAGACAGACAGACAGACAGACACACACACACACACACACAGAGACACAGACACACACACACACACAGACACACACTAGCAGGTTAGAACAGCAGAAACAGGGCAGTGTTACTGAGTGAGCTCATGTTTTCTCAGTGGAGGAGGGCGGGTTGCTGAGGGATGAGCTACCGCAGGTTAGCTAGTTGAAATCTGACAGGTGAGTGAGTTGCAGTCTGCCCCGGTGATAAACAACACGATGGGGCGCCTCCCTGGCCTTCGTCTCTGGGACTAGCAAACACGTCCGGAGATAAAGTACAGTCTGATACTCGCCGTGCACTCTCCTGTCCCCCGGCCCGGGCGTGCTGCGTCCCTGTCACATCGCCAACGCTGCTCGACAACAGCCTCCCTCACGTTTTTCGCCAGATAGCCCGGCTTAGCTAACACGGGCTAACATGCTAAAAACAAGACAGCGGCGCCCCGGGGAGTCGGGTCTTACCGAAGTGCGAGGACTTGAAACCCGGATCCGCCCGAGCTCTGGTTCACAGCGACGTGTCCATGACCTCCCGCCGAGCTGCTGCACTTGTTGTTTTTTTTTTGTTCCTCCTCCAGCGCCGAGATTGAAGTTTATTTCACGGAGTAAAATGGCTGCGACTGGGTCTGGGTTCGGATGCTTGGTGACGTAATGACGCGGCCGGACAGGAAGCGTCGAGGGGGCGTGGCGGAGGGCAGGGATCACCGTCCTATGAACTGATCAGAATTTATCCTCAACTGTATAGAGAGAATCTTGTAAAATCTTTTTATGATATTATATAATCTTTATACGTCTACTTTATAAACACTTTATAAGGTGTTATATAATCTTTATACATCTATTTTATTAACACTTTATATGGTATTATGTAATCTTTATACGTCTACTTTATAAATACTTTATGATATTATGTAATCTTTATACGTCTACTTTATAAATACTTTATATGATATTATGTAATCTTTGTAATGTGGACTCTTTATGTGGCATATAATCTTTGTTTATTTTTTCAAATATTTCCCAGTTTGGGCTCAATCAAGTCCATTCACCTATCCATGCATCCAACCATCCGTTTCTTTTCTGTAAAATCTTTACTTATGTTCGTAGGTTAAGTACTGTGCTTGCAAAATAAAATATTTAAAGAGCTCTGCAGACAAAGTAAAACATGATAACTCTTGTGTTCTCAACCGATTGCAAAGTACAACTTCCCATGTTGAAATTGTGCCCAAAAGCAACAGCACAGTGAGAGAGGTTGTGGTTTCAACTATAGTTCCCTTACTTTTAGTATGTTTTCCTTTGCTTCCATCATAATAAATTCCATTGAACATGACGATAGAAAGTACTACACAAGATAAAAGAGAACATGTAAATTACAGAAGAGTTATTAAGCTTTTAGAGAAATCAACTTGTGAATTAAAACATTTTTTCATTAGGAAAAAAATATATTTTTATATATTTTAAATGTATAAAAAGATCACATTTTCCTAATTACTGTTTACTGGAAGATTATATTTTATTATTTTTATATTTGACTGATTACATTTAGCTGCAAAATGTCCTTAGAGAAACACTCATTTTTGCTACTGCCATCCTTCCAGAGGCATCATCTTCCATTAAAAACAAGTGCAAAAAAAAAATCTAAAGTAGAATATTTGAAATTAGATTGTGTTAAATGTAATTTTGAGTGTGCTGTATCCTTTCAGGTTATAAAAGCTGTACTGCCCAGTCCAAAGTTTTATTTTGAAATGACAGGTTATAAATAGTTACAAAATTCATCAAGATTTTATTTATTTCAACAACTTTTTAAGAATATGATAAAAGTTCCATATCTTGCATATATTTACAGAGTAATTCCAAAATGCAAGAGAGAAACCTGCATTACTTTGATTCATTCTGCACATTAATATAATATGCTGAAATTTAACTTTCATCCAGCTTTACAATGGTGTTAAGAAACATATTATTCCTATGATGTCTTTTTTTTCCTCTGCACTGGAGCAGGAACATCAGCAACATTATGCAGAAACTCGTACAGTATCTTAGCATTGTTCGCATTTTCCAGTATTTCTGCGAGCTTGTCCTTGCTGAGTTTGGCTAAATCTGCCAGGCTGTCAGCATTTCTTATCAGGGCCCTATAGTTTTTGGTATTGACCCCAGGCATTTTCAACAGGAAATCATAAGGTCCTGGGTTGTAGAGCCCGGCTGATTCAGCCACCGTGTCCGACTCGGCTGTGACTGCCTGAGCTGCTGCAGCGTCGGGTTCCAGGCGGCCTTGCTTCAGCTCCAGGAAGAGGTCAGCTGTGACATGTGGGGAGGGACACCAGAGTATCCGCAGGCGGGGGAAATGCAAAGTGAGTAAGGTGAGTTTTGAAGAGACGTCATTAGATGAGATCTCATGACGGAAATCTGATCGAGCCATTAAGGAAAACGGTTTAGCCGGGTCAAACTCAATGAGCAGCACTGGCTTTTTGTAATAACGGGTCATGGAGAGACATTGGGTGTAGAGACGGCCGCTCTGCAAGGAGCCAATCAGATCACTGATGCTCTTGCGCTCCACGCATGTGTCCGGGGTGAGGATGTAGTCACCGACTTCTAGGGTGACAGGCTCGATGTCCAGACCACGGCGGTGCAGCAAGGAGGGGAGTTCACTGCGGAACTCACGCATGTCCACAATGACTCGTGAGGGCTCTTTGGGCTGCTCCTGGCCTCCTGGTCATTGGAAACAGGAAATGGAAAAATAAGATAATGAATCACTTATTCAAAGAGAATCAAAAAATAGAAAACATGTCTGAAGTGCTGGGTGCTGAGCATAATGAGGCGGCTGCAGCACCACCTACAGGTGAGAGACTGAAACTGCGAGGCAAAAAAGTTCATCAATTTTTAAATTTTACAAGATTTCATTTCAGTTTCGAAGATTCAGTGTATTTTATGTGTAGGCCGGATACAGTGCAGTGTAGAAGTTTGGAACGTGACTTGGATACCATTAGGCAGTAATGATCACAGATTTAGAAAGGTAGTAATAGTGGATTAGATATGTCTTAAAAACTATATTTGATTTATTTTATTTAAAGCCAGTTAAAGTTAAAGTTTGCTGTCAATTGTAGTTGAAGATGTTCTAAAAATTGGTATAAAATGTTATTGTTTATTCAAATTAATACACGGTCATGATTTTTGTGTAGCTGCCGCATTTACTGATGTCATTATAAACACCCCTTTGTCTCAGCACCCCGAACTGTGAGTGACTTACAGCCTCCCTGAGAAATGTAGTGAACTGATAGAGTCATACCTGCTTTGCGGGTGTTGGTGGTGGCGTTGGCAGGCTCTAAACTTCTAGCAAGATCGAGGTTGGTGTCTTCTCGTCCCTCCCTCTCCTCTGGTATGACCATGGTAGCTTTTTCCCTGCAAAATTACACACACAAGCACCAATGATGACCGGATACTGTGGAGAAACCTAAATTAAACGAAACGTACAAAGTGAAGAAACTGTTCTGACCTGATGAGGTGTTCAAATGCTTTCTTTTCCTTAGACAGTGCTGTGAGGTACTTCTGTTCTTCTGTCGACCCTCCGTAGATGAGGAAATACACCCTGAGTGCTTTTCCAGGCCGAGTGGCTTTGTAGATCTCAAGTTGTCGTACAAAACTCACTTCAGCGTCGTACAGGACCACAAAACTGGGCTCCACCTCGTGCAGCACCCGCGTCAAGCTATGGGGGTCAGTGCAGCCTTTCAGTGGGTGGATGACAGTCAGCGGCTCCTTCAGGACACCATAGTAAGCGTCAGATGACAAATCCAGCTTCAGTTGCCCTTCCTCGCCTTCTTCGTCCTCCGTCAATTCCTCCTCGTCTCCACTGCTGCCCATCGCTGCTGCCTCCGCCGTCTCCCCCTTCCCGACCATCTGGGTCAGGGTCAGAGATGGTCGGCTTTTACTCTTGGCGGACTTTGTGTTTTTTTTCTGAGCAGGCTCTTTCCCCTTGGTTCCTCTTTTGGGCCAGCCATTGCCCTTTTTGTGAGAGTCGAGCTCCAGGGCAGCGGCAGCAGCAGGGTCCCGTTTACCGATTGTGCGAGCATACAGTCTGTTGAGCAGCCCCTCAGAGCCGCGCCTGATGTACTGCTGCAGCTGGGCACAAGTCCGGTCATCACTGGCACAGATCAAGACGCGGCCTGTGGGCAACATGTTGGGCAGTTAGACAGATATACTGTAAAAGACAAATATCCACAGAACCTTTTTATGGACTTGTTAAACATATCTGTTATTAGGATTCAACTATATCTGAATAGACATTTTCTAACATTGTCATTTTAATTGCACTGACTAAAGGACAGGCCTGTGTTTATGCCAAGCCTAAATGTATCACATTCCTAAATGAAAGGAATCAGACAACATGTTTCTGTTGCTTGTTGCAGTTCCAGCTTCCAAGTAACCTGGACTAGTAACATGAATTTAGATTAGGCAGTAATATTCAATATTATCATGTCATTAATAGTAGTAGTAAGTAGAACTCTAACCTGGTTCATGTTCAGAGCTCTTGTTCTCTCTCTCAATCTCCTGCAGCACCTCAGTTAGAGCCTCCCACTTTGGGCTCTTCTCCAGCACCAGGACTCTTTTCACATCTGAAACACGCACACACACGAAGCGTTAACTCAACAGATATCTAGTCTGAGGAGCACATTGTCAGAGATCTGTTCACATGTCTGTCACCTGAGGTCGAGGGTAACTTCTGTTTCTCAGCCTCTGCCCCCACTTTGAGTTTCTTCTTGCTTTCACTCATGCGGTACACACGACCCCTGGCATTCATGAACATGGAAGTGCTCGAGTCCAGGAACAGCCACCCTGATACAACAATAAACTCATGCAATCAAACAGGGATAAACAGAGTCTCATGCTGCATTTTTATACTTAAACTAAATACTCCAAGGAGCTCCTGGTAAATAGTTTAGTTTACCTGAATTGGAGCCAAAGATCTTTTGGCTGGAGCGGAGCGACTCAAGCAGATTGAGGAAGGTGACACAGTCGTACTGTGTGAGGTAGAGCAGGAGAACCCTCAACACCTTCAGGTCCTGGACCAGGGCCTTGGTCTTGGCTCCCAGTTGGTGCCACAGGGGGTCGAGGTAATGACGGATGGTCTGGAATGAGTAAGAGAAGGTCAAAGTCAAACAATTAAATTCAACCACTTTTATTAAATTCACTATATCGGCTGGAGGCTAATTTGGTCGCACGGCAGATTAATGTGTCATATTTCAGTGACACAGCAACAGACCTTTTCAAAACCATTTCCGAGCGTGTTCTCCAGTGAGAGGTCCTCAGCCTCCAGTGTAGGGTTGTAGCGTTTCAGCTCCTTCAGACAGGCGCTCATAATGTCCAGGATGGAGCTCTGAATGGCCCTCATAGCTGGGGTCAACGACACATGGAGTTCCACCACCTCTGGTTTATGCCTGTCCAGTGCTGTGTTTACTGATGCCTGGAACCTGTTGAATGATGCAGGTAAATAGAGCAAAGGTAAAGAAGGATGTCGGAGAACAACTCCCCTTCCCTGCTATGACATGTTAAATGTTTGTCTCATCATACCTGGGCCACAGATAGAGCTTCTTGACGAAGAGGTTTCTCATCACACGCTCCACCTGGCAGAAGCCTGAGGAGAAGGCTGTGGCCTTATCGGTGAAGGCCTTGATGAATCCCGTCTTGTTCTTCTGTCTGAACAGACGAAGGATGAAGGCCTCCTGACAAGACTCGATGATTTTATGGGCACGGAACACCAGGATGCCTGAAGCGTTGGTAAAGTAAGAGAGGAAAATATAACCACCTGTATCGTGTAACAACAGCTACATTTTTGTGACAATATACTGGCACATTTAAATACTGCATATATGAAAGTATTGGCTGATGTGTCTCTCCCTGGAAATAAAAAAATGCCTTGCCACCTGTGTGTGTGTGAGAGAGACACTCGAGGGGCAGGAGAGGATAAGGGACGTCTCGTATAGTTGACAATGTGCTGGTTTCTTGGTTAAGGTTCAGAATTTGAAAATGAGTGCGGCTTTCAGATTCAGATTAGAGGGTTTTCACTTTTTCAAAGACGGTTTGAAACACTAGGTGGCGTTATGAGCTAGGATCAACCCATAAATTTAGATTTTGTTTTATAAATTTGGTAAAAAAAAAGTGATTGTGTTTCTCTACTGGTTATGATTAAAGATGATGGTGTATTTACTCTGTTGATAATAACAGAATTAAAAGTGTCTAGTGTTACTTAAGGATTCCCATGTGTTCACATTTGGGTGATGGATTGTGTTAGTAGAAGTACAGTTTATTTTTAATTTTTATTAATAACATATACAGCACTGTTAGCAGTTAAAATCTCAATGGTCCCAACCAGCGCCGAGCGAATCATTAACTTTACTTGTATCAATTATTAATCCTCCATTAAGATTTTAGCAATAACTGACGTACTATGATTTTGTAGAGGGCAAAAAGTAAACAAACAAATGTTTACTGTAATAAATAAAATCACGTCATTGTAAAAAGACAAACGAGGGGAGTGACTTTAGCCACGATCGCTTGGTCCTCTGACCTGATATGAGATGAGCAGGGATGCGGTCGGTGAGGAAGTCGACCACCAGGATTCTACTGGTGACAAACAGCACTCCGCCCTCGGTGTAAACGGTGTAGCGCTCCGTGCTCTGGACGTCGCTGGTCACCGTCCTGGGCAGGTGGGTCACGCCCTCAACCCGCAGCTGCTCCGTGAAGTACTCCTGAGAGGGGAGGACGAGTGGGAAGGTGTGTTTGTTAAACAGGGGCCGGGGCAAGGGAGCTATCACCGACAGAAACTGTGCCCCCCCCACATTCAGACCAAGGTGGAGCTAAAGTACTGTGTTCCAATGTCACCAAAGTAAAATAAAAATAGCCACACATGGATTTCATTAGTATGTGTTGTGTTTTTATCATCAAGGTTTTGTTCTGTGTCACCAATCAAAATAAATGCTTTTATTCCTATCAATCATTGCGCTGCATTGAGTTTGTAGACTATAAAACCAGATTCATAATTTTGACTACAATTGATTGTTTGACTTGATGGTTATGTGTTGTTATCATACAGTCTGTCACTGAATCACCGGTACTTTAATATTTCCAGTCATTTCTTATACTGGTTAGTCGCTCCCATCACATAACATTAGCCACCTTGCTGCCCCCACATCGCCTAGCAACGAGCGGACCAGCAGGCTACGCTAACCCGTGCGGTGCTGACCTGCTCGGGGGTGGTCGTGTTGAGCAGGAGGACCAGGCTGTCCTTCTCCGAGTGAACCCGCATGAACTGCAGCAGGATGCGGTCCATCCCCATCCCCTCCGCCGCCACCAGCAGCCCGTCGCAGCCGAACAGACTCAGGAACATCTCGGTCTCGAACTCCAGCAGCGGGCCCGCCATGTTGGAGCCTGTACCGCACCGCAGTCGCACAGCACCGGTGATAGACGTCAGCTGAAGCCGCTGCAGACCATCGCGAGGAAGCTAAACACGGAGCTTCCACATCTGCTGTTCAGTGTTTTGAAATGGCACTTCCGGTAAAGTGGCTAGTGAGTGCGATAATTTAAGATCAACAGCGCCACCTTTTGACCCGGAGTGTTATAGCAGGTAGAAATGTCGCCTATGCTATTTATTATGGCCTGTGTGGTGTTTTCACTTTGATTTTATTTTGTTATTTTTATTTATAGTGTATAAATAAAATGGTTACCTGCATATCTTTTTATATTCATGTTATATCGCAAAATGAAAATGAGCTCTGTTATTATAGCATCCCTCTCTGTATTTCTCTCAGTTATACTAATATATAGCATTATGGGTACTTTTCTCACAAGGGAGACAGTGGGGTTGGGTGCTTCCGGTGAGGTACTGATCATGTTTGTATACAAGATTATCTTGAGAAACAAGTATTTGTTTAAAATGCAGGTTTAGTCCAAACTACAAGAACCTTCACTGTTCTCCTATAGTAGTTTTTTCCTCAATGCTATCCTTGAAAATACCATTAATCTGCTGAAAGACCTTAAAACAACTGACAACATTTAGTTCCATCCAATCTGCACGTGGGGTTTAACCGACATGTGAATCTTACAAACCTTATTCAAAGCTGACGGGATGAAGTATCATGTTTTGGAAGCTATATTTAAAAATGAATGAACTTTGAAGTTTTTCATTAGAGATGACAACATCCCCTGATATTCATGCTCAAATCAGCCCAGCTCAAACAATACAAAATAACAACAGAATAATCGTGTTTATAATTTTATTTTAAGACAAGTTACAAAGTATACAAAAGCAAATTTGATGCTATAAAAACAGTATGAAACATCATGAATGACAGATGAGATTTACTCGTGATTGGTGGAGCGCACGTATCGCTGGGAGCTTGCTACTGCAGCTCCATGCTACTGCACAGACTCTGGCTCCAAATGTGCAAGATGCATTCGTGGCCGGGATTTCTTTTCTGACAGGCATGTTCAGTGATGCCTGTAAGAGAGACAGAGAGGAACAGGGTTGTAATACCAATAAATCAATGTATGAACAACATGTAACATGACCTCCATCATTAAAATGGTCTGTAGAAAGAAATCAAATACATGTGTTTCCATGATAAAGAACAAAATAACTAATGTGCACTGGTGTCGCTCCTTCGCCAAAGAGTCTTAAAACAGATCAAAGCAGCAGGGTTCTCGGTCACTAAATGACTGCTCTGTGATCAGTATGAGGACGAGGCCACCGGGAAGGTCTCACTGCCCTTTTATGGATCTCAACATGTGTGCTCTATGAGTCATATCTGTGCTGTACCTGATGAGATTTCACATGATGACATTTTCACGGCCGCGAGAGTTCGTTAGGCAGGTCGGACAGCTCGTCAGGAGGTGGAGTCTGAGGGAGGAACAGACAGTGAGGTCAGTCACAACATATGAACATCTTAAGTCTCGCTACAAAACTTTGTTTATCGAACTGCAACCTGAGAAGTTTGGTCTTGTGTGTTAAGAGGAGATCGATGGTAAGTGTAACATACCAGATTGATATTCGATGTCTTGGCCGGGCTCTCGATATCAGGAGTGCCAGCTCCGTCCTCGCTTGGCGGGCTCACAGTCCTGGATGGTGTCTCACCGGGCGAGATACCTGCAGGGGACTTTCCAAGGGAGGTGGTCTTCGCCTCTTTTACGCCTTTCTCCTCAGGCTTGAACTTCTTAGACGAAGGTTCAGCTGAGGGAGAACGAGGTCTCTTTGTGGCCTGTCGAGCTGTGGGAGCTGAAAAGCCAGGTCTGCTAACCAGTCTCACAATTCTCTTAGTGGTCAAGTCACCTGTGGTGGTGTTTTTGGTGCAGGTGGGTTCCAACCCTTGAGCCTGTTTCTCCTCAGGCCTGAACTTCTTACTTGAAGTTCCTGGTGAGGGAGAACGAGGTCTCTTTGTGGCCTGTGGAGCTGTGGGAGCTGAAAAGCCAGGTCTGCTAACCACTCTCACAATTCTCTTAGTGTTCAAGTCACCTGTGGTGGAGGTTTTGGTGCAGGTGGGTTTCAACCCTTGAGCCTGTTTCTCCTCAGGCCTGAACTTCTTGCTTGAAGTTCCTGGTGAGGGAGAACGAGGTCTCTTTGTGGCCTGTGGAGCTGTGGGAGCTGAAAAGCCAGGTCTGCTAACCAGTCTCACAATTCTCTTAGTGGTCAAGTCACCTGTGGTGGAGGTTTTGGTGCAGGTGGGTTTCAACCCTTGAGCCTGTTTCTCCTCAGGCCTGAACTTCTTGCTTGAAGTTCCAGGTGAGGGAGAACGAGGTCTCTTTGTGGCCTGTGGAGCTGTGGAGGCTGGAGGGGCTTTGCTGGGTCTGGATGTTACAGAGGATTCCTGTAGAGAACAAAAAAATGGGTTTTGAGTAATATCTTCACACAAGTATGAGTTCAATCAATTTAGGAAAATACTTTGTACTTAAGGGTTAGGGGTTAGGGGTTAGGGGTTAGGGTTAGGGTTAGGGATACTCTTCTTGCTAAGAGTAAGACTATTGATGCCAATCTTGCATCTGTCTGATAAATATGATGCACTGTAAAAAACAAATATTACATTGGGGTTTTTACAGAGGTTATGTACTGGACTATTTCTATTCTGGGCACAGTAACGTCTTGATATCACTGTAACTCCAGGGTGAGAAATACTTCAGTGCATAAGCCACTGTAAAAGCACAATATGTCCTCTCTAAACTATGGTTTTCGTGACGGTTTAAAAAGAAATAGATATCATTAAAAAACTGTATATTTTGTCAAACCAAGCATCAAATGTTTGAGCGAACCTTGTCAGCTGTGTGGCAGGGCGGCACATTGGCACTGTTGGCAACAGCCTCCCTCTTTTCATAGTTGACTGAAACGACCATTCCCTTCTGAAACACACCACTGGTCTTTGCCAGGTTGTAGACTGCAAGGGCACAAAAATACAAATGACAACACATTTCCACACAACTTTGCTCCAGTGTCACAAAACTTAAATTAGAAGAATAGGAAGGAAACAAAAACATACCAGCATCAGTAAAGTTGCGGACTTCACAGGTCAGGTCGATATCGTTCTTGTTCCTCATCTTCTTGTACTCGTCTGTCAGGGTAAATCCAATCACCCACTTTGTGCTCAGAGCCTCCTCGGGTGGAGAGTAGGGCTGCACATTCACATGAGCCAAGGTAATGCACTGATGTTTCCAGAGAGCTCCCACCAGGTGTCTGATCCTGGACTCCACCAGGCCGACCCTGAACAAGTGAATGAGAAATTCACAGGAAGAGAAGAAAACGCTCCAGCAGCTGGATGTAAAGTCCTCAAACAGTTTTTCATCACAGGTTTTCCACCTTTAGATTGTCTACAAATGTGTTGACATTAATTCCAGTTGTACTTGACTCACCAATCAAGATGCTGCTCCTCTGTAGCAGAAGTTGCTTCCACCTGAAGGTAATCCCTTTGATTAAAAGAGATCAAAACATTGTTGTGAATTCATTGCTGCTAAATATTTACAGCAGGTCAACTTACTGTACAGCACAATGAGTAACATCACCATAGTCATCTTCATTATGTCCATTATACAGTAAACTTTAAATATAAAAAAAGCACTTTCCAGAATAAAACCTGTTGTTTTAAAAAGTAAGTGATCTGTGTTTGTGTATTTACAAACACAGATCACTTGTTGTGGACCCAAACTCCACAACTCAGTTTTAAAATTCACGTCAAAAGCTGAACACAACTGCTCACTGTGTCCATCAGTTCTTCCACAACATAACTGTATCATTACTAATATCGAGGACGCTGCCTGTTGGGACCTTCAACAAAATAATCGGACGTTCCAAGAAAAAAACATGAAGAAGAGTTCCAGAAGAAATGTATCGATGGGAAAAAGTGGGATGAGAACAAACAGCAGATTTATTCAAACGAAACTGAAACTCAATCAGTCAGGCAGCTCCCATTCCAAGCTTTAACCAACCACATAGCAATGAAGACATGATCACGTTTTTAGAGAGCAGTGTGTGTGAGTGTCTTTAATTACATGGCAGTCCTGATTTCTGTCTTTATGTAACTCAATACATACCAGTACTTGTCCATAAAATGTGGTGTTTCAAAGAGTTTGAACCAGTCGGCTTTGTGCTGCTGTATTTCCTGGACGATAGTGTGGCCTGTGAACGAGGAAGAGACAGGGGGTTTAAAACAAAATGTTCTCACACTCTCAGAATAAAATTCTGGAAGATGTAACTGAGTTTAACATGGTTTTGATGGGAATTGATGGTTGTTTGCCTCGCAATGCAGATAGTGACCATGTGATGGTTGTCAGCTGGGTGACTATACATACCCCGATTGAACTCTTCGACCAGGATGGCCAGCGAGGAGAGAGACACATTGAACGCTGTGTTCTGCTGGGGGTATGCCGGCGTGAGGATCGGCATCAAGTGGTAATGATCACGTCTGTTACACTGGAAATGCAGAAGAACACAGATTCTCATCTTACTATGTTTTAAACTGATAATTCAAAAACTCACTTGATCAGTTTGTATCTTAAACTTTGAATAATGATCCTGCAGAGGGCTTACCATGGAATCCCAGAAAGGAAGGTTGTAGTTGAGGTCCTGCACTACCCTCAGACGAATAGGGATAGGCCACTCCCTGACACAAAACACAAGATTGTCAAAGCAACTGATCCTTGTCTACAAAGCATGAACATGCAGTTACATTTTCAGAGTTTAAAAATCCCCAACCACCGAATATTGTGAAGAAATTGAGAAATACTGTATTTAAAAGAAATGCTGACACAACTCACCACATGGAGTAGACCCTGAAGAACTTCATCACCAGGCTGGATGCTGTCATGTTTGGATTAAACTGGCAAATTCTGGCTACCAGAATGGCCCAGGATACCCCACCCAAGAAGCCCAGCTTGCTAGAGTAAATGTTGCGTCCTGAAGGGAAAAATAAGGATGAGAAACAAGATTAAGACAAAATGTCACTTGAATAATGTTCCCTTTTACTAAGGTTTTACGTTGTGTTCATAGGATATAGTTAAGTTAACCTGTGCATTGTTTATTCCTGCACAACAGAGACTGGCCTGTGGTTGCACGTCAGCAAATGTAGACAAAGCAAACTAAAAAAATGATTTCAGATTCCATTGTTGGTATAAATGTATAATTATCATGTTAGGAAACAAGTCCAGCTATTCACAGAGAGACTTAGTGACTGGCATGATGAATTAGTCGTTCATCTTACTTTTGGCCCACAGCTTGATGGCTATCAGAGCGAGCCTGAAGTTTGAGACGTTCGGCACAAGACGGAGGATTTCCTCTGTGACTCTGTAACCTAAAGAATAAAAACAAGGGATTCATACACAAACAGCCACATTTAAAAAAAGGGGGGAAAGTGCAAATGAACAACTTGGAACAAAAATAAATCGTCTGGTCATACTGCAGCATTCCTGAGCAGCTGTGTATTTGAGTGTGATGTTACCATTGAGACTCCTGGCGGAGGCTTTATCCATATCCTTTAACCACATGTCGTCAAGAAGGTTGAGTGTGTCACTGAGAGACCTCCGTGGCATCTGGGCATAGACTAAATCAACCTATGAGATACAGAAACACAAACCAGTTATCAAAGCACCAGTAGAGATTTTAGTTATTATTTTTACTTAGTAGTTATTAGATCTTAATTTACCTCAATTCCATCAAATGTCAAATTGATGACCGGCACAAATGCTTTTCCGATGGCCTGAGGAGAACAATATTGTCAGTCACTTGCACTGGGGAAAAATAGACTTTGACTTGCATGATAATGATAAAAGATACAATAATTGATTAATATGCCAAACCTGTATGTCTTTGGCCTCCTCCTGGGCTTTGATCTTCTCAAAGAAGGAGGTGAAGAAGACCGTTCTGTCCAGAAATACAGGCCCAACACAAAGAGCATCAATATCAGCACCTGTCGAGGCAAAACAGATTCATATGAGAGTGACGTTTATTTTGTTACTTGTGAAACTGTAAAATACAAGTTATCACTGTTAGAAAATGTTCTTAGAGTTTAGGAAATAATCTGAGTTACCTTTGGAGAAAGCTCCCAAGCCATAGGAACCGAACGGCAGCAGCCTGTATCCGACGTTGTCAGTGACATTTTCAGGTACGTTCTGAAATCAAAAAGCAAACCAATGAAGTTGTATCATCTACGCAATAAAATGCTTTCTTATAACATTTGGAGATCATTTTTAAAATAACTATATAGATTTAAAAAAAAGATATTTCTTACCATTTCTATACACATGTCTTGGAGCCACTCCTTAAAGAGGGAATTCAGTCTTTTCACAACCGTCTCTCTGCAAATAAAACATAAAGAGCATTTTCAAAATGTTTTTCACTTGTGGATGACACTTCTATTTAACATCATTCACAGAGGATGCTGTTATTGAACAACCACATCACAGAGTTACAAAAGAGAACACAAAAAAAACTAACATGTACAGTAACTCTCCGAGACAAGTGAAACATGGTGGAAATAATGAAATAGAAAATGATGGATCTTACCTGTGCTGCAGCTCCACGTCATCCGCAAAGACATCATGCGACTTCAGACTTTTAATGAGTTCATTTGTCTGGATCCAGTCCTCCTTTGGCAGCATGTCTGTGCCGATTGGAACACTGATCCTGTAATGTTGGGGAATTTCTGGGACTGCAGATGATTGGCTCTCAGTTGAACTGAAAAGGTAAAGTTACATGTTACTATCACTGTTCAGAAAGGCCTGTGAGTTATCGCAGGTCGTACCTTTCTTATGTATTATTTTCTTGCTGCATATTTCCTTGTGTTTATATTGCTTCTTTACTTTTGTACGTTTACACTTTGTTGCTGTAACATGGCAAATATCTATTTCATATATATTAAACATAAGTATATACTTTACCTTAGGGGTCTCAGTGTGTTAAATATAGTGACTTGGGCCTCATTTTGTGCACATTTTTACAGTTCTACCATCATAACGCAGATATCAACGCCAATTCACAAGTTAAGGTCCAGAAAATATAACCGGAAATGTGAACAGTGCTCAATAGCCTGTTTAACCTAAATCTTGGTTATAGAGACGAGTACTTACTCAGACATTGATGAAAACAGAAGACCTTTCTCTGAATAGATTCCCGATTAAAAACTAAGAAATATAACGATATGCTGTTTTAATATCTAAAAACACCACGAGCAATTACTAAAACTCAAGCTGAGGGTGTCCAGAGTGAAGGACGTTTTGCTTCAGCGTGTTTAGATTAAAGTACGTTTCCATGGCTATGATCTTGACGTTGTATTAATTGCCAAATTGATAAAAGGACTATACGCTCACAAAGGAAATTGAAGATTCTTTGATGTGTGAAAAACATTCATCACAGATAATTTCACATTCAGAAGATCATTTCTGAATTCAGCACATTTCCCGTGGTTTTATACATTTATAAACACACACACTGTGTTCTACGACGTTAGCACTAACGGCTGTTTACTTACCAGCATCAAACTTCCTCCCTCTACTCAGACATGGCGGGTCCCTGGAGGGGAACAACGACCATGTTGACTCTTGCATCACCTGTGTTCTTCCGTTGATGTTAGCATGCTAACCAGCTAGCCCCGTCTCATTATAGCACAATGGAACTGTCGAGTCCATGGAGGATCCAGTCTGTCCTTAGTCCAACACTAGAGTGTCCGCTAAGTACTGACAGACGACATGACGGCGCCCCAAAGTAAATCCTAAGGGTCTCTATCGTCACCTGGTGGCCGGCTGCAGTACAAGTCATAAACTCCACCTCCTCCATGTTAGTGGGTCTGACATGGACCAAACTAATAAGTCAAAAACCTCGTAAAACAAACGTTTCTTTTTCGCTGGAGCAGGGATTTCAAGTAGTTTAGTAACCTGACTATTTATTCCCATCCCTGAAATCGTATAAACCCCACATTAACCAGGCAGTAAAACAACAACAGACTTTTTCCTGTGCCGCTGTCAATTGTGACGTTTCACTTTAATTCTAATAGCATCAAATAACTAATTACCAAACTTACCAGAAGAATGAGCACTTGAACAAACATCAGTGTGATAAGAACTACCTACAATGACAGTAACCATCTGTGAGAAAAAAAATTATTTCACATGTACTTTTACTTTTTATTTTGGTCCATGTCCCCTCTGTGGAGGAGATTTATGCCCTATGCTGCAGCCACGAGGGACTTTGGCTTCCTTTTTGGGGAGCAGTTATGTCGACCCTCTTTATATACGGTCTATGTTTTCCACCTGCTTCTGGAAGTTATACAAATCTAAGCCTGACAGTAGACTTATTTACCCATCAGATGTGTGAGTGGGGTCAATCTACTCATTTAATGCTCAGCAAGAGAGACGAATGAACAGGCTTCCCAAAACACGAGTTATTACTTTGGTGACGGAATTTTGTTTTATTGGAATCAAATCAGAGATAGAAAGATAATAAATCTACTGTATATACCTTCAAATTGATGTCACCTTTCCTCCAACAACAGCTTTGGAAGCAGATTGAATAATAAATATATATATATATACTGTATATATAGCAGTTTACCAGTAACTTACTGAAAAGTGCTTAAAACAGTCATAAACCAGAATTTGTGGAAGTCTAAAGCTGCCTGAGACGACAGAGTTGACCTTTGTGTCACTTTGAGGATGGTTCATGGTGATGTAGGTGTGGACCTCTGGTACATACAGTTGAATCCTCGTGTGCGTAACTGGGCTCTGCTGTCCTCTGGTGGCTCAAAATGACCACAGCAACGCTTGCAGAAAACAGGAGGCATTAGAGCCACCAGGGGGGAAAGGGACAGAATGACTGGGAATGATGTTGTGAGGAGACTCAAAGCCTTTAGATGCTTTAACTTTCGAGTCTGTGAGCATTTCTGCTGGTTGATCTGTATCTTGGTGGCTTATTTGTTTCAGTCGACAAGTTCATGTGGGTTAGTGAACAGAAGTGTGGAAACCTTCAAGGTCACAGAATACTGAGAGGCAGGGTTTCAATGTCAGTAATAATATCATTAGTTCACATAAATAACTACAAGGGTGCTCAGTGTGGAGTGTAAACCTCCGCCACATTTAAATTCACTAGATTCTTTTATTTGGATCTGCAACAAGTTTCACACACTCAAAAATATCAGTCCACTTAACAAACCAGATATTTTTTTAATGAAGATCTATGAATGAATGAATCTGATGATAAAGAAAGTGAAAATTAGTTTTTCTTTTTGGATCCACCCCCTAATCCAGATCCCCAGCAAAATCTCCTTGGGTCACATCCCACCCTTCCACAAAATTCCATGGCAACTGGTTGAGTTGTGTTTGCGTTATCCTGCTAACTAACAAACAAATGCAAATGAAAAAAGTGAAAAATACCTGAAAATAAATCGACTTAAGCAAAGTACAAATACATCAAAAAAATGTACTTAAGTACATTAATAAAGTAAAAGTACGTTGTTACATCCCACAACTGGACATAGGTCCCAAAAAAGGCAGAAAATAATGGTGAAACACCTACATCTCCTAAATGTCTTTCCAGTTCCTTTATGGTCCTTCCTAAGAATGAAATCTTACATATCAAGTGTCTTCAGTGTGTCACAGTTAAACTAAGCACATTGACAAAAGTGACTGAGGATTAAAGTGATGCACTGTCATGGAGAAGCCAATAGGGAGCAGCGGAGCACTTTGTTTTGAAAAAACCCCTGCATCTCAGAAGTCTTACCTGTGTTGCAGTGTGCATGAGAACATTTGTGTCCATCCCTCCTCCTCTGGAAGTCAATAAGCAGCCTCATGCTGGGATGAGAACGTGAAGCAGACAGTTGGGATGGAGTGGTAACACGACACCTTCAGGGCTAACAACAAACTGAAATGGGGAAAGAAAGGCTACACAAAATTGATTCTGCTATTATTACAGTTCTGTGGTACATGAAATTGAATCACATGATCCATAAATGTACTTGGAGTAACCAGCATGTCTCCACGGACGGTTGGCCCGCGAAGGATTGCGGCGAAAAGACCCGTTCATCCTCTCCTCTTTGCGCCGAGCGGCATGAGGAAAAGTGCACATTTGGCAGCTGATGTGCATCCTGGTACCGTGGATGATGTGGCACAGCTGTAAATGAGAGGAGAACAGCTTGAAATTGATGGCAGGCTGGAGGATAAAACAAGATGAGATACTTAACACTGCCTGCCTGACTGCAGTGTAGGAGGGAAATGAGTGCGAGAGAAAGAGAGAGAGAAGAGAAAAAGAGCTGAAGGCCTGATAACATCCCTCCAGCCCTCATTAGGAAAAGAGAGATGCAGCAGGGTTTGTTGTAAATGGAGGGCTAAGCCTTGGAGCCAACCAGGCTCTGAGGGCCAAACACAAAGCCTCTGGAGGTTAACACACGCACTCTTTAAAGGGGCAGCTCAACATTTTGGGGAAATACACTTGTCAGGGGGGGTATCCTGCTTCAGATGACATAACTCTGGAAGTCAACCTCCCATCAATCTCAGCGTTTATAAGATGAAAAGAAATGTATTCCCTCTTCTCATCAGGGAGCAGGAACCTCCGAACCTCCAGCTTTTTATTGGGTGATAAAGAGCTGGATTATTCACTCTACTAGTAAACTAGTTGCATCTCTTTTACACCAAAATTAGAGGGTATACGATGTTTTATATAAAACCTGCAAAAAAAGGTGATTTAAAAGGCGTTTATCTCATCTGTTTCAAACTTAGCATGTTAATTGTTAAGGGGCCAAGGAAGCGCAGTGTTGAATTTGGTGCAATTTTGGATATGCTCAATATTAAGAAAATCAGGCGATCAGCAGCAGTGGCTGGGACTCCACATAAGTGATGTTGTTGATCACGACAACACCAACTGATTCTCCAATTCAGGGTTCTGCGAGTCGAGCTTCACTGAACTTTGAATAAACAGGTGAACAGGAGCAGGCCTTTACTTACTGCAGGTTCACTGTTACTGGAATCTGCAACCAGCATCACCACAGAACAAGCAAACAGCCCATTCCAAACACTGCAATTTGTTATGAATAATATCACATGTACACGGTGCCATATTGTAAGTGTAATGGGCCAAGCACCGAAAAAACTCTTTGATTGCACCTGAGGTTAAAGCAGCCAACTCGGGGGTCAAATTCTGAAACGCATGACTCACTGAAAAGCCTTTTAGCGCTAAGAGCAGTCACGATGCTAAAAAGAAAATGGTGCAAGCTGAGCTGAGTTTCAGTAAAAATAAAAGTCCTCCAGCGGCGCAGAGGACGGCTGCTGTCGGCACGACGTGTATAGCATTTCAGGCTGTCGTGACCCTTGTTACCTCAGCGCCGTAGTGGAATGTGACTAAAGATTATGGTGCTCGGTAATGGCAGAGTGACGCCGCTGCATGTTCACAAATTGAGATTATTACAGAACACCCCCAGCGCACTGAAATATAGATGAGGGAGAGGAGCATTTTTTTGGCACTCGGAGCTGGGTCAAGCAGCACCAGTCAAGCATCCTCTGTAATGCTTGACTGTAATGACACCCGTGCAAGTCGGTTCTTTGTTTACGTAATGGTGGGAGCTGATTACCAAAAGCAAAGAGGCCTGTGTTTTTTTTTTCTTTTCCACGGCTGCAATTTGCATATATTATCAGTGACAAAACAAGGGACTGAACATTAGAACAGAGAGGAAAATGCTCTCCCTCACGGTCAGACACAGCATGCAAAAGAGGCAGAAGAAATTTGATGGAAACAATTCTATTGAGGCAATATGTATGGCTTTTATAAGAGGCATGAACAACGCTGGCTGACTGTCACATCCACTTTGGCGAATCGCTGTGACAACAGATGTCAATAAAGAGGGGGGAACGTCGCGTTTGTGAGAAAAGATGAGAAAAGGGAAAAGAGGAGAGGGGAGCTGGGGGAGATGAGAGGGACGAGGCAGAGACAATAACGGGAAGTGAAGGAGTGAGACACACAGAGACAGATAAACAAATTTTTCTTGCCTGTAATGTTTGGCAAACTAATACAACGGCTGGCTTAGGCAAACGGGCATATTAGATGAATAATTCAAGGGGCGGCTGACAGACTGGAGGTTTGGAGGATGGTGTCAGTAGGTGACAGGGGAGACAAGTTACAGGCGGGAGTGGATGTCAGTGATGCACTAAAGACGTGCGTGTGTGTGAGAGAGACAATTAAGGAAACATATAAGGCTTGTTAAGTGAGAATATTGTCGAAAAAAGATATTGAGGGGAATCAGGGATTGTGTGTTTGTGTGATTCAGAATCATCTGCAAACAGAGAAATAGCCACACTGCAGAGGGACTCACATGCAGAGTTTCCAGGAGACATTTGCATATCTCACTCACTCTCACGGCCAATCATGGGAGAACTGCAGATGTTTGTTTTTTTTCCACCAGCATAGTCTGTTGCATCCGTTTGATGTTGCGGACACACGTTTTCCTCTGTCTATAAACCAATAAACCCTAAATCCTGACAGAGCCGAGGCCCGTTATCGAGCGGCACACCTCGAAGCCGCGATGCTGCACTTCCTGGACCACAGATAGAGGAGCGAGGAAGAACAAGAGGGAACCAAACAGGAGAGGCCGAGATCAAGGCAGCTCCAAGGCTGCCTTGATCTACCAGTGGTGTCCTGGAGTGGCGAACCTCTGTGCGTGTGTGTGTGTGTGTGTGTGTGTGTGTGTGTGTGTGTGTGTGTGTGTGTGTGTGTGTGTGTGTGTGTGTGTGTGTGTGTGTGTGTGTGTGTGTGTGTGTGTGTGTGTGTGTGCCTACGCATTTGTTTTTCTTACCTCTTTAGGACTATCATACGTCATAAACCCACAAAAAAAAAGTTGTGTAACGGATAATATACACACAGATATATATGTTTCTATAATTTAATCAGAGCTTAATCTCACCGACTCTGATGGAATATAAAAAGGATAAATACACATGTTACATTGTCTCATCAAACAAATACGAAAAAAAAAAAAATATATGACTGTATTCCTTGTGTTAAGAATGTGTTAGGAATATGTCCATATTCCTCTTACATGGACAAGGCCCTGGCTTATTACTCTCGCAGGGACATTATTAGGCCGTTTTCCAGACATGATGGGACCGGACTTTCTCCGCAGGTCACACATTTTTTAAACACAGTGGGAGATTCTTTGCTCAGGTGAGGGGTGGTGCAGCAGTCAGAGGAAGGATGTAACATATTTATTCTGTTGCCGAGGAATCTTTTTTTTAAAAACTCAAATACAGGCCCTCCAGAGATTATCAGGAGATTATCCGTAGTTACATAAGTATGTCTGAAAGCAGCTTTAAGTTGTACGTGTTTATTTGACTTGGAGTCTGGTGTCTTCACACAATTTACAGAGTAGCTGAACCCCAAGTCTAACTCGGAATAACTGAAAAGACCTGTGTGGGTGTGTAGTTCCCAATTAATCTTGTCTCTATCTATATATATAAGTATGATTCAACAGCGAGAGCCGTAAGGAGTCAACTACAGGAGCTGTTGTAGCAATGCACTGAAAGCACTTTATTCTTCAATTAACACGTGCGAGCAGACCCGCAGCATACGGCTGATTAGAATTCAGGTCAGCTAGGCTAAGTAGCTAAGAGAGAGAATGTGAGGTTATACGTCGTGTTTTATGTGATTATCGAGACTCAAGTTTAGAGCTATGATGTTTGACTCCCAAAGGACATGAGAGACAGGATCAGAGTTCACACAGAAAACATCTGAAGAATCGTTTGCGCTCATTTTGACCTCTCTCTGTTCAGGAGTACAAGAAGAAGGGCAGCCGGGGGGGGGAGTGATGCGAGGCCTGCATGAAGACCATGTATTACAGCGCAGGTGCAGCCACACGGTGAAAGTTCTGCTGCATAAACACTTCCTCCCGTACACGCATACACCGAGAATTACACACTTCTCTTTCTAAAAGCCAGATAGCTGTCAAGCAGCTGATGCACTCAAAGGCGAAAGGAGGATTTCAAACATTAGCACTCCCCCCATAATTCCTCCTAATCCAAACACTAACATAACAGTAGGAAGTTCCGTCTAATTGAGGAGGGGATGAAAGCCAAGGATATCCTGTGTGGGAAAAGATATCTGGATTAATTAGCATTGTTGTGGTGGTGTATGCGTGTGTATGCGTGTGTTTGCGTGCGCCAGAGCGGGCCTGTGTAACAGCACGTGTGCGAGAGGGTAATTGTTACTGCATGATATCGTATATGTGGAGCCACCACCTCATCAGTGACTGTTCACTGTCATAAGAGGCGTGTTTGATTGGATTTCCCTGTTTTAATCGCTCCGCTTCTATTCCTTGCTTGTGGTGGATAATTACAAGCGCGGATTAAATTTGAATGTCAACATGTAAAAGTCATGCAATCACGGCCATAAACATATAAGGGGGCAATCCGGAGGCATCACTGTAAATGAATCAACCCACCTGCGAGTGTTTACAGTCTTAGTTTTTGAAATTACATATATTACATATATATAAAAATAGTCATATTCAAATTAAAAGTGATACATTTTGTTATGGTATGATATAACGAGGGAATTTGAACTCAAACTTGGTGTGGGTCACCAATTGAAGTAATGTTTTAAGTTGTTAAACAATTTTCTGTTTTCATCCATCATATAAATGATGGAACAAACTTGTGTAATTGAATTCTTGTGCTAAAAATAAAAAGTCCACAACTCAAAGTGCTACAAAGATAGCACTACGGTAATCTGCCAAAGTGGCTACAACTCAACAAAGGCTAAAACTAATCAAAGTAATGGCTTTCCAGCGCCACTGAAAATGTTTTTCCGTGTCAGTTTGCTCAAAACAAACCCCGTTCGTACAATACTTTGCACAAGCAACTCTGAAGTGTTTCAGAACGGTCATGGCCAGAGGTGAGGGGGAAAAAGCCTGAAGCAGACAATCATTGGAAAGAGGCATAACAATGCACATCTTCGCTGAAACGCTCCTTAAATCAGTGGTGGATCTAGGATTGTTTTAAAACAGGGGCCATGAAGGGGACACAATTTACACAGATCTACATTCATGCACGGTTTCTGATTCAGTCAGGTGCACGTGTAAGTCTTTCATCGTTTACTGTGAGCTCTATAGCTTTGAACATCATTGAACACATTTTTCAACATTGTGCACTTCAAAAAAGCTTTGTGTAAATTCATGTTTATCATATATCTCCAGTCTGTCAGCCGCCTTGAATTATTCATCTATTATTGTTATTATTGTTGGTTTTGAAAAACTACCGATAGTACAGGGGCACTTCAATCAGATTTTCCCCTTGGCCCCGCCCCTAGATAAATGCATTCATTGCGGTCGCTACATGAGGAGGGTGTATTCATCCATTTAGAAAAATAACATGGTTTCAAACGCTGTTCGAATATCAGGGCTAGCTCTACTCATTTCTAAGCCCAAGGTGTTTTATTCATATATAGGTGTTAGTGTGTATACATGACTGTAGATCTGTACTGTATTCTTGCATATGGAAAGAGAGAGTAACATGTACTTCTTGGTATTGGGTAATTCATTATGTGTGTGAGTGTATGTATAAGCACCTAGGTGTGTCCCGTCCCCCTTATGTTATCTACATGTTCCTGTTGATTGAGGTTCTACTCCAATATAAGGGATGAGTGCGTTCCTACATTAAGCCTGGGCTTTCTTCCTCCTCCTCTTTTCATCCCCTCCCTGCGAAACTGAAGAATATTAATATTTAGAGTGATTGTTGCCTCGTCTCGCTCCGCCGTGCCCCAGAGGCACTTTCAGCGATGCGCAGCGTGTCTGCACCCGTCAGTTTAGTATGTTGTTAGCCTGCATCTTGGGTGCTAATGTTCCCCCACAGTTTATTGCTCGGTGAAAAGGCTCCATTAGTGTTGAAACCCACAGTAATGGCATGCAGATGGGCTGTCATGTGCTCAAGCAAGCTAAGGGAGCGGTGACTGACAGGCAGAATATCAGCCTAACTTCACACTCTGTATGTGTGTGTGTGTGTGTTTGTGTATGTATGAAGAAAATGTACCATATTAGCCAGCATCTGAGTGTATATATAGTAAATATAAAGTATGTCATCTTCACCTGTGCATGTGCGCTTCTCAGAATGTGTGTGCGTTGTGTAATTGTGGTAATCTGTGATTGTGTAGAGGGATAAAATAAGAGCGTGTGTGTTGTGTTTGTGTGTGTTTATGTGTGTGTGCGCTGTCTCCTCTCCGGGGATAGCAGGCGGTTTGGAGCCATGTTCATGCACCGTCTATGCAGCTGTTACACTCGGCTGCTCCTCGGGGGTCTTATTGAAGCGACGCAGCCATGAGGGGAAACAGTTGCGTTGACAGTGGGAAGTGGCCACTGTGTCACACTACAAATTATTCTGCTGGCTCAAAGAAGTTGGTCGGCGATGGCCTGCGGGAACTCTGAACTTCCAAACTCAGCGGGCATACTCCAACTACCATTATGTGAAGTATGCCGCCTTCAAGTGGAACTCGTGAGCTTGTGGTTACTAAGTGGGAAGTCGTGTGCACGGCGCGTTTGCTGTTCAATCAACTATTAAGCATCGGAAAAATGGACGCTAATATTGACATTACTGTCAGCGCCTAACCACAGAGGCTAGGTGAGCTGTGCCATTACGCAAAGGCCGAACGATACAGGGAAATATCATCACTTTCTTCAGACGTATTAGAAACTTATTAATAAAAACTACAAAAATAAGCTCAGCGCTTTCAGTCAATTCTGAGGTTGTGAATGCCACGAGAGGGGGATTGCTCAGACGGACCCTTCTCATGAAGCACAACCCCATTTGAAGTCATCAATACACCCAGGTCTGCTGTTGATGAAAAAAGATGAAAAGATAAATAAATCAATAGGACAATATCTCTGGTTAATGATGCGACCCATCTTCTGGGACTATGGGACAAATCCGTGTAGGATTTTTTTGGCTTTATAGAAGGGAAGTACTGAAAGGGGGACATTTCGGTATCTGGCTCCGTTTTCCTTTTAATTTGTCATGTTGTTTACTTGTGTTATGTAATAAATCCATCATGCCTATTGGTTCAAACAGGAGCCACAGAACATGCTGTGGGATTATCGATAATTACTCTATTGCAGCTTCAATGCTATTTCACACGCATCAGGAACAGAATGATTAGCAAACTAAAAATATCAGATTACATTTCATAGTATAAATAAAGATTTGGATAGACTCCAAAACCAACAAAGCACATAAAACCGAAAGTGATGTTGACCCTTTTCTGTAGATGAAGGCAAAGTAATTTCCTAAAAAACAATATAACACTTAAGCTTGTGTTGAATAGGTTCTATGTGGTATTATTAAGAGTAAAACAACCATGTTGATGCTAACTTTAGTGTGTTAACATGATAATGATTGCTGTGTCTGAATTTGGATACATCAGTCAGTACTCACATGTAGTGTGCTACCTGTGTCCCAGGGGCTGCATCCTTCAGAGGCTGCATTTGAAGATCGATTGCGTCACAGCGACGTGACTAGCTGGCTGTACCATTTCAAAAGGCTCCTCCAAACAACTGCGTTCTTCCATCCCTGAGAATCAAAGGAACCGACGGGTGGATCCTTCAAGGGCCAACCAATCCCAGGATTCATGGCGCTTCAGTGATGGAACTGGTTTTCAAAGATATAATGGCGAGATAACTATGAGACGTCCAATGTTGACACTTTGATCTACATATCCGGCTTCAACTCAACTGAACAGCTAATGTTGCACATGTTAAAAACCAAGGGGCATTGAAGCTTCTCGTCATGTCTGACGGCAGCCCTGGAAAAGCAGACACAGATCTCAGAAATCCTCCGTAGACCAAACTGTCTCAGACTCAGCATTCCCAGTCTACGTGGCCCAAGAAGGCCGCCTTCACAAAAGAGGATACTTTGGAGTATATTTTCACAAGTTTGATAATACCTTGGTGGTCCTCCTTTTGGAAACTGTAGAGTCTAAAAAGTATCCAACATTTTACACTAAACATTTTGTGTGCACCATTCAGTATTAATGTAGTACTTGTAAATGTGAACATACATATGCACATTATATATCATCTTCAATATCTTAGTTTAGTTTTTTAACATGCTAACATCTACCAATTCACGCTACTGCAATGGGAATGTCATGGTAAGTATTCAGATATAAATCAAAACACTGGACAACGTTTAGGAACTGACTTGACGATAGCACTAGAGAAAAAGTGAAGGTATCACCAGAGTTGATTAATGAATACAAATGTCTGTAGCAAATTTCATTGCAATTTATCCAATAAACATTTCACTAAAATCCACAAATACAACTGAGTATGAGAGGAAAAGTCAGTTCACCATCAAATCCTCTGGGGAGTATGAATGTCTGTACCAAATTTAATGGCAATCCATAGATAGAAATTTGTGTTGTATTGTATTTTTCAGTGTGGACCTATTGGAGGACAGAATGACAGATGACTGACACACATACCAACATTGACATCCTCAGAGCTACATTGCTAATGTGGCTAAGATCAGAGGAAATGCCATTTGTTACTGAACTGTTTTGGGGTTAGGTTTCTTTATTACAATCATGCTTTATATTTTGCCATTATGACTTAATTTACTTGTATGTAAGCGAATTAAGAGGTGTGTGAAATGTTAGCAAATATCTTGCAAGTCAAATGTATTTTGGGACAGACGGCAGTCGCCTCAATGTGCCTTTTAATAATTCAAATAGTGGTTTGATTAAATATTCTGACCCTGATGGAGACCACAGTGGAGTTCTGTTGGCTTTAGCAATGTGGTTTCAGTGTTTGGGCTTATAACTGTGGACTTGGAGCAAAACATGAGCAAAAGTAAAAATTTTGAAAGCTCCCTTTGTTTATGCTAATATAAATACTGTTATGTGTGAAAGTGCGGACATCTTTAACATTGGCTCCAAGTGCTCTTCAGTGGGTGGCGTCCTCTGGCAACTGGGCTAACTTTACCGTATAACTGTGGTGTTGTGATCACAGGAATCGCAGGAGACCGTGTCAAGTTCCCACATCGGATGGACACACATTACGCAAAAAGGGATGCATATCGGCACAACATTTCGGTTTACGGAGCCAACATATTTTTGGTTTATTTATTAACTTTGGTGAAAGGTGTTGATTTCTGGCGTTCGGTGAAAAAATATTTGCGCACAGCCTCAATCGTAGTTGATTCAGAGAGTCAGCCAGCAGTTTATATGACACTATCCTCCTGGCCAATTTGCCACCGACACATGTAGTGAAACACACAACGCAGTGTGAGGCTCGTTGGACGCAGGTGCTCCTTGTCGTCCTGATGAACCGCCCCTGTCTCGCTTCGCCTCTCCGCTCCGCCACAACACATCTGCTTCCCGTGTGCCGGTTGAATTACAGCGTTTGGCCATTTTTAGTCAGCAGGTGGCTAGACGTGTTCAAATGTCCAAACAAACTGTAGAAACAAACCTCCATCTTCGCTTCGAGAGAGTGGGAGTCCAGTCGGTGGTGGTGTGAAGAACGGTATTGTGGGTAAATGTCACAGAGAGCCTTCTGTTCTGTATGTGATTAAAAAGAGAACAAACAAAAAAAAAAATCTTCAAGTATGTCCACCAATTTGTCTGCTCCGACAACAGAGTGAGGCATGATGGGAAATGGGATTTCTGCAGAGAGATGTGACTGGGGACAGTTGGTGTCATCGTTTTAGACGCACACATGCTGCGAAAGTGTTCAATTCTTTTTTAAAAAATGTTTTATGAAGCAAAAATGGACTTCCACGCGTTTCCCAAAGTTCTGGTTGGTGCACACTGAACAGTATCTCTTCCTGTGTCGTGGGCACGCGCAGAGGAACACACTGAGGACTCATGGAACCACTGACTGTTACAGACATATGGCTCACTTCCTGTTGTTGTGCTCACGTCATATGGGGTGGATAGTGGAGATGGAAAGACACTCATGCTCCCAACTTGCGAGTGTTCACATTACTGGCTGTATGATTGCACAGTTGCCTGTGTGAGGCTACTGTGAATTGACAGTGTAGCGGTCTATTCATGTGGCAGTATGCTCGATAAATCTGGGAGGAAATATCACGAAATATTGGTGTCTAAGGATGTATGAAGGGTCTGTGTTCGATTCTGAGCTTTTAGGAAAATTTGGAATTTCCTGGTCGTAATTATGGCGGATGCTGGATGTTGACGTGAAGGTCGTTTACAAGTCAAGTTAGGTGTTGTAAGAACCGTGGAGTAAGTCATCTGATTACTAGAGTTTATAGCTGTCAGACAGAAATAATAAAGATCTGAAAAGATGAATAGATTTAGTTTAATTACAAGTATAAATGTGTGTTGGACCAAACTGATAACAGTGGTTGATTTGTCCACAACATTTAAAACAAACCATCCAAGAATCTGAAGAAATCATGACAACAGTGAGTCCTATACTATTAGTGTGTTTTTCAGTTTTGTACATCTGATGGAACAGATACACACAACTTCTTTTTTTAAATATTCACAGGCCCCACAGCCGCTGGTAATAATAAATCTGTGCGTGAGACCCTGTTAATGGAAGGGGCGAGGCAAGGAAGTTTTCATTTCAGGGAGTTCTTATCACACTTTTTGTTGAAGTGATTAAGTTTGTTTTTAATTACACTTGATGCTTGAAATCTCATGATTTGTCGAGCCTGTGTATTGACTGGACCTTGCTTCAATGGCTCCATTCGCGACTGCAGTAGAATGGCAGCATTCTGGATGTTTTGGCTTCTTCTCTTGATACTGGGAGTACAGTCTATGGTCCTAACTACCAATAATGGTGGCAGTTGCATCTTAATTTTGGACGCTTCATGTCTTGAATACGGTGCCTATTCGGGACGCTCACTGGACGCTCCAGTGTGACATTTAACAAAAAAAAAAAAATGTTTCCTCCAGTATTCAAATGAGCAAGATGAGACTTAGTTCAGGCAGCAAGACAATTACCATTTTAATTTTCTCATCCCACGCCGTCTCCACCTACTAATTATAACCAGTGAACTCACTAAGTTATGTGCACGAAATTCTCTGTCAACCATGATTAACCTATAGCCGAAAGGTATTTAAACCCTCCTACGTGTCTTTCTCTGTCACTGCTGCGTCGCCCCCCCCATTACCAGTGTCTCCCTCACAGGTTTATTGCTGGGATTGTTGGGTGTGATGGAGAAAATAAAATGTTGTGGAAAGCAGGAGAAAAAAAGATTCAGAGATTTTGAATTTATGAATCCATTGGTTTTCATTCGTTTCAATGCTGCATGGACTATATATTACGGGTTGGTGAAAGAACATATCACAGCAATTTCTTTATAATCTGGTGAGGGACAATAAAAAATACGTATTTATGTGAAAATATGAGGTATTATTTGTATTATTAATGCAACAGTTGGGATACATCTGTGACCATGTCAGTCAACGTGGCTGAATCCACCCCGCTGCATTAAATACAGTGAATCACGGGCATTTCTGACCTCACTGAATGCTAGAATCATCAAAACATGCTCCAGATTGGCGAGCGAGCGAGGAGCGCTGATCCTCGCCAGCTCTCCCAGTCTGTCTCGCTGGCTGCAAGCCCAGAGGACAGGGCACAGCGATGGATGGGCCTGTCGCCGGCTCTCTGCTGCCCAGATGGCTTGCTATGTCAGCGGGCCCACAGCCAGGAGGGGTGGCACCCTGACGTCAGGCCATGATTCGATACGCCAACTTTCATTTGCTTCCCCCCCAACACCTGTGGACTGTGTGGTGAAATGACAGGGTGGTGGTACTGGGAGCCTGGCCCAATGTGTGTGTGTGTGTGTGTGTGTGTGTGTGTGTGTGTGTGTGTGTGTGTGTGTGAGAGAACTGTATGTGCCTATATGTGTGTCATTGTACTTGTACATACATTTTTCATTTGTTGCATTACATGTAATGGACTTTCTCTGGTGATATTTTACAAATAGATTGTTTTTCTGCTCTTATGTTCATTCGTAGCTTGGAAAAAGACATTGAATAAACCGTCTCTCACTAAGGTTCCTTTAGTAGCTGTCTTTAAACCTTCGATCATGCCCTCAGGAGACAGTGTTTGTCCATTTGTGCGGCTTTAAAATTCTCTGAACAGCTTTAATCAATATTGTACAGCAGTAACAAATGGACTAAGGTAGCGCCAAGCTTGGGAACATACAAAGTATTTAGCAGCTAAATAGACAAATTGTTGGAGGCCAAAAAAGAAGTAAAAAGCCAGGGAATATTGAAATCACAAGTAGGCCTACATTAGACGGTAACTTTCAGTGCTAGTCACTGTATATTAGTTACCATGGCATATTAGGGCCATATTGAAGAAAGAAATAATCAGATAATTCGAGAAGGTCATAATATTACAAAAAAAATCGCATTTTAAGGAGAAACAAGTCCTAATATTTCAAACCACTCCCTCTGGATCCAAAATCATGAACCAATTACCTTGTTAGAGAAACTACAAAACTCTCGAGTCGACCACCACCAAACATTTCCTCCACTAAAGAGGCAATTTCCTCCAAGTTCACGTGGTTCTTTCTTCAGAATAGACACAATCTTCGCTTAATCTCTACTCAATCTTTCCAAAGTTTTGATACTTTGAAAACGCTCAAGTATTTATTTATTTGTGAGACTACAATACTAAAGTATAATTTAACAAGATGTTCCTCATTCCTCATTTAACAAATCTTTTTCCCCTCCAAAATGTCACATACATACCTACAACTATGACTTTATTCTCATAATATTAAGACTTTATTACCTCCGCCAAGGAGATAATGATTTCGTCAGCATTTGTTTGTTTGTTAGTTAGTCGGAAAAACTACTGGACAGATTACCATGAAACTTGAATAAGAAATGTTGTTCATTAGTTTTGACAGTGACTTTAAATGTGGTTTCATGAGGGGACTGTTGGACGACTTAATATTACGACTTAATTTGCTAAATCTCCAATTTCTTTTCCCCATTAATTGGCCCTAATACATGCATGGTTAGTTACATACTGGGACATATGTCATCATAATAAGCTTACCTCAGGGTTTTCTAACTAAAGTTGTATTGTGTATTGAGATTTACGGCTTCATAATAAACACTGTAACGTCTTGGGAGCAGAGCAGCCACAATGACATTCAATTCAAGTATACGCTTCCACTTAAGCTGATAATCATATCACAGAATTATGCCATAACTACACAAATCCGTTTAGAAAGCAATTCCGAGTTTGGGTATAATTTTTGATAAAGCTCTCAGTGGTGACATTGTTTACTGCATAAATCTCCCATTTACTGTGAGTCCTTCCAGACTGGCGTGAAGTAATTTGAGTGAACCAAACAAAAAGTGGATTTATGTCCTCAAGCATTATACTGCAGACGATTTGAATTGTGAAATGATTTCCCGACAACAGGAGCTGCCTGCGCTGTCATTATTGGGAGTTTGAAAACTTTGAAAGGTGCCGTTCTCCACTGCTTTTTGCACTAGTCGCTTTACCCCAGGTTTTTTCCTCTGACACCAGCCGAGAAAACCTGATGACTGCTGCCGCCTCTCCACCGCGTAACCATAACTCCTCCAGGAACCAAAACAGTAAAGCGAACATAGAAAAAGCACTCGTTTGTGTCTCTGGTGATTTAAACCAGCACACTTCTGAAATGTTAACATCCCCTTCATGCCATCAAGCTGCACACAGGCCTCTCATGTGTGTTTAAAAGCTGCCGATCTATGACCCCAGTCTCCCACATGTGCTTGAAGTGCGCTCTTGTATGAGGAAAAAAACGCTGAGGAAAAACATCAGTGTTGTGGATTTTACACCCTGGCAGCTAATGAAAGAGAGGCTTGTGTGACTCAGTGTGTGTGTGTGCGTGTGTGTGTGCGTGTGTGTATATCTGTACTTTTATGTCTGTGAGCACTGGAGGACACTGCGACAGCGTTCTGGATCAATAAACAGGAAGTAGCTTTCTGCTGTCACGGTAGGATAACTCTCCTGCAGGAGAGAGAACAGGGAGCAAAGGTCGCCTCGCTGACCTCAACTCTGTCCAGACAGCTGCCATCTTGTGACGACTATTTTTGTTATTGTAATATTGATAATTTGCTGAAAAAATAGAAAGACATCATGGTCTTTGAGAGAAATGGGCACGAAGCATCACAATTCTGCAGCAATAAAATACAGGACTAAAGACCTTTGCACATCAACAGAGACAAGAAGAAACAACACGAAATGGCAAATAATTCGGAAGCGGATTCCGACTATTCACATTAAGCGCGACAGGATTTAGCAAAAAAAAAAACGAATTGTGCCTTGGGGAAAGAGAGACGGGAATAACATCAAGCGATGACGACCAGATGCTCATTTAAAAAAGAAAAAAAAGACGAAACGGGAACACTTAATACTTACAAAGAAGGGAGAACTAGGTGAGTTTCATTGCTTGGTTCAGGCACCACAGCTGCTTCAGGACGCTTCCTGCCAGTTTGAAGAACTGCTGCAACAGCTGCCACCAAGATAATATATTTTTTTGTTCAGTATTTAATTTGACAAAGGTCCCGATTGGTTGGAAACAGTCCCAGCTCTGCGCATTTGGTTCATTCCTTTTTCATTGGCAGGAGTTGGGATGCCTTTTGGTTGATCCTAGCTTCAAGTTGGCTTCATCATGTCCTTTAAAACACACACACATTAAGCAAAAACTGTGAGCAATGGCTTAGGATTCTGATTGGTTTGATGTGTCCACGTCGGAAGCAAAATCTTGGAAAAGTCGACCTGGCTCAGAAAGAGAAAAAGCCTCATAAGCAAAATACTGTCGCTGGTGTGAAAGATTCCATTGATTGGATTCAGGGACAAGAAATGTTTATAACGTGTGATTTCATCTCCCGAAAGAAAAGTGGGCAAAACTCCTTGAAGGGATGGTTCACCGCAAAAATTTAAATCACTATGCCGATGGAAGGGTGGGTGAAGTGTTTGAGTCCACGAAACACTGATGGAGTCTCAGGGGTAAACAGCGTCGCGGCCAAATTCAATACAATTGAAGTAACTGGGGATCACTTCTTCAAACATAAGAAAAACAACAGATACAAACATAAAATGCCTCCATGCTGCTCCTGTGGTCTAAGTGTCTGTAAGCCCCGACATTTAAATTCGAACCAAGGTCATTTACACCGTGTTTTTATCATAAATGTCCTCTGTGAGCCACATCTGTTCATGTACCAGAGTTTCAAAGAGAATGAACTTCGAAATGACGGATGCATGTCAGAGTTGTCATCGTCCGTTCAGCCAGCAGAGCTGAGGAGGCTTCTTGTGGAGCCTGACATGTTTCTGTGTTCTGAAGAGGCCGAAAAACAAACCGTGTCAACGAATGGAAAAACAAACTGACAACACATTGATCAGGATTGCTCTGAAAGGGTGTTTCACAAGGTGCTTTAGAAAGAGCTCGCTATTGTGAGAAACTTAATTAAACCTGGCAACAGCAATACAACTAGAATGTCATTCAGTGGAGTGCATACCTCCACCAAGGCCCAACAGTCCCCTTATGAAACCACATAGAAATGAACAGGAGCTGGATTTTGATTTAGATCTTCCCCAAATTGCACACACTCGTAAATATCAGTCCCCTTAACATGCCGGATTTATTTCATCAAGGTCCATGAATTACTCCCTTGAAAAACTGTGAAAAACTCCGTATCTCGCATTCTTAAAAAAATCACCAGAATGTATTGGGTTCTCCCTTTACTCATGTTGTACCCCGCCACAGAGTTTCATGACAATTGGTTCAGTAGCTATTAAATAATCCCGTTCACAATCAAACAAAGAAACACAGACAAAAACAAACTCCTTGGCAGAGGGAACAATCTGTAGCTGATGTGGCTGGACTAACTCAAGTCCACTCTACACTGAAAAAAGAAAATTGTTTACCAACTTAAAAAACTACAGTTGGTAACACAAAAGTTAAGCATTTTCAAATGAAAGTTAGCAATGGCGTTAATATAATAATATTTCTGCTGTTTTGTCAGTATGTAAACAAAATTGCTTCAAAGAAACAGGGCTCAAGCATCCCCCAAGGCATTATGGGGACTGTAGTTCCACATCTAAGAGCATTAGTCCCCCCACCCAAGTATCAGACCTATACCACGTACAGCGAGTTCACTCTTGTTCTGAGTGCTGATGCACAAGAAGCCTCCTGACAGTACCAGTCATGTTCTTTTAAAGTGCTGAAGAGGACAAGCAAACACAACGACACAGAATCATTAGATAAAATCAACATTTATTATAAAAATACAGCCAGAGGTGTCACAGTCATGGTGTTCGGTATGGTCATTCATTACAATTCAACGTAGGAAAAGGTCAAGAGCGTGTGAGATATGGACTAAAACAAAAGCACACACAGATGAAAAACAATGTGACTGAGCTCGGCCACTGTGGGGATATAAAAATAGATGAGGACATAAGGTTCCTTCTCAGACAGGAAATGAAGGAGATGGACTGAGTCGTCTTTCACACATCACACTCATTATCCATTCCTCTCAGACGCCCCCACCCCCTCCCTTCATCACATGCTGACTTTTTGGAAAATGGACAGAATCTGTCAGTGGGAAATGAGGTCAGCGATTGCGTCGCTGATGGAAAATCACCTACGGTAGCCACCATATCACGGACGGACGTGAGCACACACGCAGACTCACACACTTTCTCCCCGACACTTGCAGCATCTCTCCGAGACACACACACACACACACACACAGATGTGTTGCTAAAGGGTTGCCATGACAACTCTCTTACATTCCCAGTCGGTCAGGGCGAGTGTGAGAGTGTGTGTGTGTGTGTGGAAAGTGTAATGGAGTAGAGTCATTTAGGACTCACAGAGGAAAGTCATTTTGTTGCAGAAATTGTAAAAAGACAATTTCAGGACCGGGAGTTCGGCTGTGTGAGCTCTGACTCAACAGTCAGGAAATACTGAGCTCTCCACAGCAGATCACATTGTATCAGCCGGACACCAGCCCTTCAGTTTGACAGTGTGTGTCAGGATCCTAATCGTGTGCACATAAAACGCATAAGTGTGATTTAAATGTGAAGCGTCGCATCATAAAAAACACTGATTGGAACCATTATGAAACACTTTCATAACGTTGAGGGAAACCCGCTGTCGGTTTGATCCACGCCTTCATAAACAAGTAGCTGAGAGAAACCGAATGGATGTGGCAACACTACAGAGAAATATACTGGTGATGGAGTAAACAGAATTGAACTGAGGTTTGACATGAGACACTTTCAAAACAAAGACGTGAAAGTTACAATCCTTGAGATTCAGGCCTCGTCTACTCTACTGCGAAGAGATTTTTTTTGAAGAGATTTTTTCCCCTTTTTTAAAAATAAAATTCCGTCCTCATGAATATTGCTTTACGAAATGCCTCTGTCCAGACGAGAACACACAAACGACTCAAACAAAGATGCCAGGACATTAGGGCGGCGATAAAGTTTTACATTAGCGATCCGTCAAATACCAGAGAAGAACACCGGGAGCGTGTTCAGTGAGCAGGTCATCTGGGCGAGGCAGACATCTGTGAAGGTCGGTACTGTCGAGCTGTGATCCTTCATTTCACTTCACATAAGCTCTGTCCAACAAGCGGAAAATTACATTTAAGTTAAAATCCTTGAAATGTTTATTATTTATGATCTAAATTTCCATACAACAGCCAATCAGTGTGTTTTAATTCTATGATTAATTTGTTTTCCTTGATAGTCAGCTCACTTTAAAATGGCGTCACACGCACACGAAGAAAATTTGCTTGTAAATTCATCTTTCAAATCAGCGTAAACATTTCCTACTGCTACTTCCTCACGCTCAAGTGTGTCCCCTAGTGGCTGGCTGCAGTATAAAGTCATAAAACGCTGCTTTCCTTTTATCTGAGTGAATGGGACATGGGCCAAATTAAAAAGTAAATGTCAAATACATTTTTCTCAAAGACGGTTTCTCTTATTTTGGGTACTTCTTATCACACTGATGTTTGTTCAAATGTAAATTTTTCTGATTCAATTTTGGTTTTAATTATTTGAAATGTCACGATTGACAGCTGAGACTTTATTATTAGTCCGGTGCGTTTATCAGTGGGACCTCGACACCGCTGCTCCATCCTACAATCTCTACTGCACAGACTCCAAATGACGTCACTGACTCATCTCTGGATAGTGAGAGGAAGTGGAAACGCATCTTTATATACATATATTGACAGGCAAAACACGGGGTGGCTTTTATTGTGAAAAGGTCACGTGTTTGTCATGGAGGATAAAACCGACAGAGGCTCTAGCACAAATGCATCAACAAAATAAGACAGCGATCATTTGAAGCGTTTTTTAATTATAAATATTGCCACAGATGTATTTCTTCTTCAACCAGGAGTGACATCTTAAGGATTGTAACTTGAAAATCAGTAAAAAAAAAAAACAACATTGTCAATTTTTTCACATTTTATATTGCTTAAGAATAACATCTCTAGCCAACTAAAACCTGAAGAGTCGCATCAGCACTATCAAGGCTAGACACTGGAACTCAGGGCTGCGTGAGTAGCTACAGACGAACAGCTCACAGTTGGATCAGAGGTCAGGAGTCAGCGCCACATCTTTTAGTCAAACAATGTACCTGGCTAAACATTAAAATACACACACACGCACACAAACACACCACACACTATTGTGGTGCGATTAGCTTGCATAGGATGGCCAACCAGGCAGAGCACTGCAGCAACAGCAAACAGTAGAAAGACTGACCGTACGGGGGTTAGAACAGTGACACTAAATATTGGCATTGACAACAAATACAACGTTGGCATTGAAACAGGTTTTGCCACTGTTTTTCATTGTCAAGCTGTTTCTTTTTCCCCCCCCATGTTTCTCTTTCATCAGACACCGGTGTCAATGTTCTGTAAATAAAACTCCAACAGTGTGGGCAGTCCCCGGAGTCAGGGGGTATAGTGGCGTTTAGACTTTTCTGAGGAACCTTTAGTGAATAAAATCCCTGTTTTTCCTTTCCTGTAGTGATGCAGCGGTGATCCTGCTCCCTGACTGCACAGCTGTTCCCTGCAGAGCCTCATTTCAACAGAACATCAACACTCTGTCTGCCTAAACATGTTTCAGTCCAAACATGTTTCACCAATGTTATTCTTCAATGCCAATAGTCAGTGTCCCTGTTGAAGCCACATATGATTGGAGCTGGATACTTCAGGATCATTGAGGTAAAATCGTTCAACACTGAAAAGCCGGAGTGTGTCCAAACCTCCTCTAGTTCTACTGGGGCCTCACTTATAACCATTTTGTGCACATCTTTCAGACCCCATTGTGTGCGCACGCCACTTCTCACGCAAAAAAAGTTGACGAGGAATGTGCTCACTTGAACGCCAACTCTGACGGGAAAGTGGCGACTTGGTGAATTGAAAGCAGATTATAGATCCACTTTATCATAAACATCAAACAGGCAGTGTCATGTGTGCTCATGCAACTGTTCCATAAAATCCTTCATTTGTGAAAAAAAATAAAGAAAAAGCGATTGGTAGTTTTTAAACACTTTGCCTGTATCAATAGGGACGACTTTAGTTTGCATACAGTGTGTGTAAAATCACTGCAGTGAACATAACTGTGCTGTCAGGCGTAGAGAATGCACAAAGCGCACAAAGCGTACTGGAGGCCGCTTAAAAAAAAGAAAGAAAAGTGTTTACCTTTACGCTTTCGTTTCCAAATGAGAGAGGACGATAGGATCCCACTGATGTGTGAAGTAATTGGCCCGATTGCTGTGAACATAAATACTGCGCCGACACTCGTGCGTAATGCTGCGTGATGGATGTAGTGGCGCCGAGTATATACGTGAATGGAAGGATTAAGAGGAAACAAGTCGAATAGATTCTATAGAGCTGTGATATCAGATCTTTGTGCTGAGCCGAGTCCCGTATCAGACAGACCGACCCAAAAGGAAGGAACTGAAACATCCCAAAACACAAGTACTCACCACTCTTAGCTGACAGGTAACACAGTATAATATTTACTGTGCTCCTTAAAGCCCCTTGAGGGAATAAAACAATCCTGTTAAATTTTAATAGATTGGTGATATCACAGCTGTCTTTGAATTTAATAATGCCTGCCGTTTGGAATGGGATCGTTAAAATGCATATAGGTTTTATATAGGTGTTCATGGATTTATATAATTTTGGGCTTTTGTGCCAACTTACACTTTTATTATGGATCCCACGAACTGTTTTATAAATGAGGCCCCTGATCAAACTCTCAGGGTGGACTCCTCCTTTAAAGATGGAACAGGTTGGATACATTTAAAGTTACACTGGCAACATCTGACGACACCGGAGCATATTGTCTTGAACTTGTTACACTGCAGACGGGCAGGCAGACAGGGTGTCGGAGGGCGCAATGCTACTTCAGATCGAGGAGGACTGTGCAGAAAGGTAGAGCCTCTCCACGGAAGAGCCAACAGTCTCAGAACACATTCGCTGATCTCTGTGTGGCCCTGTCAGGGCAGCGGGAGAAGGGATAATAACATCCATTCTGCCGAGAGATAATCCAAGGAACACATTCAGTAGAGGGAACGTCAACCCAATTTCATTTAATCATAAGATTCTGTATCATTTCTGTAAATTTTCTGTAGACTGGGCCATTGGTCAAATTCAACATTTATACAAATCGCTTTCTTATCTGCTGACACGAGTTGACCAACGCCCTAATCTCCAAAAACCCTGTAGTATGCCCCTAAAATCTGTAAGATCCACATAAAACCATTGATTAAAAAAAGAAACAAAGCCAAGCTGTTCCGGTTTATGCTACTTCATCAGGCCTGAAGGAGCTTCCTGAGGTCCTGGTCCATGCCTCCCGCACTCAGCTGCTCCAGGCCGTGGTAGCGATGGGTGATACCGTCTGCGGTCACCACCACCACCCTGATGCCATGGGTGTCGTCGCCGAGCTGGCAGCCGATGGCCGAGCTCACGACCATGTCCAGGCCTCCGTGGCAACCTCCAGCGTTCCGGTGGTAATGGCCGGAGAAGACCGCCTTCACCCCTGCGGCGGAGAGAGAAATGCGAGTGCTGAATTTGGTACAGTGGAGAAACGACACAAAGCGGAGCATTGCATGGGAGAAAAGAAAAGCTTTAACTCGTCTTGATTTGGTTTGTGTCTGCTTATGTCACTGATCTAAATCAGGATATCCCCATAAATAAGCCACATGCTGTTTAAGATGCCATGCAATTCACACCGTAGCTGCTTTCAGACAAGCACTGAACTCTGGAGATTTTCCTGCCAGACCCCCGAGTAAAAACAACCGGCAAATGTCAGAATATTAAGTGAGAGTTAAGATGCCATGTATTTCACACCCTGTATCTGTCATGTTTTCCTAACTAAAAGGGCACCAGGCAGAATGTTTAACAGCTCACAGAAGAAAATGACCAAAACACAGTACATACAAAAGGATTAGTGATCAATACCAGTGAGTCAATGTCTGCTCCAGCAGAAGATTTAAGGCTTTAAATAACTCACTTCACAGCCACTGGTGTGTTTTTAAAACAAGAACCTGCAGCTCAGGCTCTTCGTATTTGATACAAAGATTTACATGTTGTGTTAATTCACTTAGCATCAGCATAATATCAGCACTGTTGGTTTATCATATATAAATTGAATTAGGACCAAACAAGACCAGACCAGCTGGACAAAATGTTTTCTGGACAGGAAAGGCAAGACATGGACAAAGAAATACATAAATAAAGAACACAAAGTAGGCAGAAAGAAAGAAAGAAACAGAAAGAGAGAAAGAGAGAGAGACAGACAGAAAGGAGAAATAAAGAAATACATAAATACATAAATAAATAGACCTAGAGAAAGAATGAAAGAAAGAATACTCTTGAGTCTTGAGCCTTCCAGTTGTAAAATATTTTTGAAAAACCCAGGGAACTTTTATTAGGGGAGGCACAATTTTCAATTTATTTTCAATTACAAACGACATGGTTAATAGAACAGAGCTGGTTTCGCTCGGCCTGCGGCGCAGACGCGGTGTCACTACAACTGAAACGACTACACACTTAAAATGGCACGGCAAACAAGCTCCACTTTGAATGAAGGCTGCAAAATGAGTTGTTATTTTCTGCGTGTGACTGAGGAATTTGTCTGAGCTTGTGAATCCGGTTCTTTACATTATGGGGGAGAAAGATTTTGACAGTCAGTGGGGGGGGGCCTTCAGGGGTCTGCGGGGTCCAACATGTCTTCTACGTTTTTGGACAAACTCCAGCAGTGGTCGGCAACTGGTGACCACTAATATCTTATTATTAATAATATGTCCTCTCTTTATTTCACCATATCGGACTGACACAGGAATTTACAGGAGTTGCGGGCGCTGATCTAGAATCGCTTCCTCTACGGTAATTGATCTTCGAAGTAAAAGCACAATGTTCGTTTTGGTGCTGTTATACTTTATATAAAGCTACATTGCAGAGCTTTTATTTTGAAAAATTGTGAACTTGGGTCTGAAGATTGTGTCTGTTGCTTAACAGATCTCTGAAATAGCCGATATGCAACGTATGAAAAAATAACATCAGTTTAGTAAATCATTCAAACTTACAGTATTTATAAGCCACAAACGTGGGCAGTAATAAGGTTAAATCTTCATTGCAGATAAACCAGGTAGGATGAACACAAAGTTTTCTAACATTAGTCTGAACCGTAGACTGTTTATAAAAACCTCCAGCGCAAAAATGATTTAAAAAAAAAGGGACAGTATATTGTAGAACTATTTGAGGAGGACTCACTAATGACAAGAAGAATTCTGAAGTCGGCCATGGAGCATTAACGTAGTACAAGCAAACAGCCCATTCAGCCCAAACAGGCACAGCACTAGCTACAATTAGTTACATGATGCAATGACTGCAGGTGCTGAATTCTTATGTATTATATATGTGAGCTTACTTTATCAACTGTGCATGCATGTGTAGAGGTAAGAGGATCTTAAAGGGAGTTTTCGGCAGGTCTTTGGCAGAGAAAACGAGCTGCTTCATTTTCTAACTGCATGTGTTCCCATGGAGGGGAGTCTGGCTGCTGGCTGTCTCGTCTCCACAGACACATCCAGCCAAAAAAAATAATGAAAACTGGCGACAAAAGCGGATAAATTGCAGCCTGTGCATGAAAAAAGACATCGGTCTGTCCCAGAAATCTGCAAAACAAAGACAAGGAGGATCCCTCTGAAAAACGCTCTCTCTACTGGTACTACACCGACTTCACTTTCCATGAAATTGCTCAGAATGATCAAGTTGACCGCTCTGCATAATCAAACAGCACCAGAATACAGATGTGACCTAAATTTATATTAATCTCTTGAGCTACGTGAGGACAACGATTGCACATGTTGGACCAATAAATAATTAATCTCTCCCGTAGATGGAAACTGATGATTTAAGCCTGTATGTGTCCAGGCAAAATTAATTTACAATCAAAACCAGCGACAGCAGCGGGTGAAGCCCACCCTCCTGTTATTTGGCCTGAAGCTATTATTATCGACCACGCATTTCATGAATTTATTCGCGTTACATGTGTTTGCCCAATAATTACAGCATTTTAACCTTGCCTTGTGCTACAGGTGACTGAAAACCTGACCAGGCTCATGGTGCCGTTTCTGGATGAGGACAGAAAGGCAGAAAATTTGAGATGTTCCAATTCCAGCAGAGGAAATGCCTCCGTGCTGAAAATACTGGGTTGGGCATCGGCGGGTAAATTAATCTATGAACCGATCTGATACTACATCCTTAAAGTTTGAAAGTTATTTTACCCCCAGATAAAAATGCAATTTTCTTTTCCCAGAAATCACGTCTTCGTTTAACACTCTAAAACAGCAGTTGTGTTGAACTGGCACGTACTGTTTTTAGAGTGGCAAGGAAGTTCATTTTGGTGGTGTAGCCAGAGCAAGCTAAATTGTCAGTTTTGGCAATATTTTACGCTGGAATGTCCTACAAGTAAAACTGCAATGTGTGCCATATGCAAGACTTCAGTTGCAAGTTTTATTTTTCTAAATTGTCGCTGCATGTGAACTTTGTCAGGAATTGTTATTCATTCCTAGATTTATTTAGTTTTGAAGTTGCTGTTGCACTGTTTTATACGGTTACTGTGCAGATTAAAACTCTTAAAGCTTTTAAGTCTTTTTATTTCCATAAACTGTGGTTGCACTTTAACAGCGATATAGGAAGTAATTGTTGTGCATTCCTTTGGTTTATGTATCTGTGTCTTTTTTCAGTAATGACACATCTTCTCTGAATGTATTTGTTTAACCCTGAGCCAGGCCATACAACAATGACAGCAATCATCACTTCCATTGAGAGCTCGTAGCATACAGTATAATGTGTGTGTGTGTGTGTGTTTTGTGTACTATAGTGTAGTTCTTCAGCACTGACAGACACGCAAGTATTATTTATCTGTCCTGTGGGAGTTACACAGCTCATCTGATATTATTCAGTCCCTGCGAATGGAAACAAGCAACATCAGTGTGAGCCTGAGGACATGTTTGATGGGATCACCTGATGATTCAGCAGGCAATGCCGATTGTGGAATTGTCGGATCTGTAACACTATCCACAAGAGGGTTGCGACTTCTTTGTCACCTCTAGGGCGTAAAAGGAAGTGGGAGCGAGACGCTAAGGCCTCAATGGTAAAGAAGTGATAGACAACAATGAATCCTGTAATAACGATGACGACCAAACCACAGGGAGAGTTAGAAAAGCTGCTGAAATGGTTTTTCTGAACCTCCTCTAAAACTCCCAAAGATGCCACGATTAATCATTCCCCCAAATATAGTGCGTGGGAGTGTGTGAGTGTGCATATGTATACACGTGTCAGTGCGTCTGAGTTCTGTCGCCATGTCTCTGATGATCCACATCCCACACAGACGCCGCACGACGCCACCACGCAGCAGCAGTGAGATTCTCCCATATGTATATCACATATTTATGATGCATCCAAAGTTGTAGCTTTAAAGGTCTAAGTCACAAAAGGCCCTGCTTTAAAATTACTTTCCTTTTTACTGTTACTTTGATTAGAAATTACAAACAGATGTCAATGGTGTCATGAGCATTAACCCTGGTAAAAACACAAATTGTTCTTATGACACTTCTGTTTGGGTTGAATAAACAAGACTTTATGTGTAAATCCGGCTATGATTGGCCGAGGAAGCTACGGTATCGAGGTCCAACCAATACACACGCGCCGCCGATCGCCAGTCTCAGCTGTACATCATAATGTTTCACCTTGTTTATAAAGCATCGAATAAGTAACTGAAACCAAAGTTACCAGAAAACGAAATGCTTGAACATACAGTAAATCAGTGTGACAGATGACAGAACCCGTCTTTGAGAAAAAAATGTATTTGATGCATAATTTGACTTTTTAATTTGGTCCATGTCCCATCTGCTAACATGGAGGAGGTAGGGTTTACAGTATGACCTATACTGAAGTCAGCCACCAAGGGGCGATCAAGACTATTCGACTGTTTCAGACTTTCAAACCACATAGACATGAGATGCATGTTGATCTTATCTCAAGACTCAACACAAACAAAAGTAACAGAATTTCAAACAATTCATTTAATAATATGGCTACAAATTTAACACAATATAAACAAAAAAGTCTCCACGAACAACAAAAAACTATCATTTCGTACAACAATAAGAACTATTCAAATATTACAATTTCCCTTTGCAAACCTCTCTAATGTCTATCGAGCAGAAAGGATCTCTGGTTTGTCGTTATAGCAGACGACAGGCTTCCTTTCAAGGCCTTAAGTATAGCTGTGAATTGAAGTGGACTGAACCAACACACAATTTTCATGTCATGTAAATGGATTGTCTCGCTCCGCTGGGTTGTCCCAGTGGACCTTATGGAGTAAAACTGATTTCATAGAAACAATTTAGCACAGGCCCAGCGATAACACCCTGTCCCTTTTAGAGCGGCATCATTACACAGGCTTCAGAAGTCAAACCACTCCACCTGGGTCCTTGTCTGCCGAAAACACTTCTCTGAGAGAAGAGACGGACCGTCTCGGAGAGAAAAGCCTTTTCAATTTCCAAAACATTGTCTGTATGAATAAAAGATAAACAATTGAAAAAAGAAAAAAGAAAGATGGAAAAAAGAAGTTGAGAGAGCCGTCTTCTTTGCTGAGCAGTCAGAGGATTAAGCTGACCTCTAAAATTCTCTGCCAGAAAAATATATGGGGGAAGGCATTCTTTCAAAGTGAGGGGTAGAGGCTTAGATTGCCCAACATAGAACTGAAAAATACACAAAATGAACCACTAGAAAAACAAATGAAAACACCCAAAATACCCTCGCATTGCTTCAAAGACGTCAGTGCAGCTATTGATTGGTAAAAACCAAAACAGTGATCAGGGTTATATCCAAATTGGCGACCCTCTTTCAGGACATGGGTTGAATGCAGGTCAGACACTTGCTCTGGTGTGACAAAAAAAGAGGGGTGGTGGGCTGTGACATGCATATTTAATTGTGGCAGCGGCAGCAGCAGCAGCAGCAGCAAAATTAACGGCAGAGAGAAGTCTGTGTCCACAGGCAGACACAGACTCAAATGCAAAAGGGAGAGAGATATGTTGCTACTTATTTTTGAATGGGGCCTGGTGAAGTCTAGTGGTGGGGTTTACGTGGGCACTTGTGGTTCAAGTTATCTGACGACACATTGACACAACCGTCATTGTCTTAGATGACCTGGCTGGTGTTGAAGTAGAGCCATGCTTTGCATCTCGGTGCCTGCTGTTCGAGGAGATAATGCACTTTCCTTAATCCGTTAAAGGGCCCAATAATCCGTAGGTGCTCTTTGTCATGAAATACTAGAGCAGCTGTTTTCACAATAAGACCAACCTTCAACCCTGCAGGTGCGAACCATACACTGTGTGTAAAAGATGGACGAATGGATGAAGGCAAAATATCCAGGATATGAACACTGCCATTTTGTGCCTTTCAAGCCCGAGTCTGCACAGTAGTGGTATTGAGGTCCCCCTGATACTTGACCAGTCGTGATTCAGTCTCACCCCGTTTTTTATTGCAGGGGTTTATGATACTGCAGCCAGCCACCAGTTGTCTATAGAGACACTTTGGCTTTACTTTTGGAGAGCTGCCATGTGGTCCTTTTTTATAAGTCTATGGTGCGACCACCTGCAGTAGTTTCTCTGCTGGAGTGAAAACGTGACAGCTTGTAGACATGCACTGCTGTGGGCTTCTGCCGCCTCCGGGATAATGATAGCCGGCACCCTTCTGGGTAAATAGACGTGATTTGACAATGACGAAATGTGATACGCAACCCATTTCCCTTTGCTTCACAACAGTAGCACACATCACTTTCTGTACATTGTTATCCAAAGTGCCCCGTGGTACAATCAGCGTGGGTGGCGTGGTGGGATGTAAACCCTTATCCGTGCTAATGTTAGTGCAGCAGATCAGGCAACAGAGCTATGTCAAGAAGGAAATCCTTCTCCTTCCATATAACCTTTAAAATGTCTTGCTTTACCTACTGAACAGAGGAGAGACACAGAGTGTGTTAAATATCAGTATCACCTTCAGTAAAGGAACGTGAAGCCAAATTTCCCCACATTTTGGTCTCTTCTCTGTGCTTTGCTGGATTCCTCCCCTTCTGTTTCCTTGCAGAGTGGGTGCCCCCACCCACCGTGAAAACATGCGCTCTCTGTGCTGATAATTTCACGTCTCGTCTCTGCGGAAATCCCATTTACCTGTCAGGCTTGAAACACTGCTGGTTCTTTTGTGCTTTTCTTTGTGATAAAGACTCCCATCTGGGGACTGGCCTTTGCTTTGACAGACAGAGGTGTGGAGGGTGGAGAGGAGGGAGGGAGGGAGGGAGGGAGGGAGAAAATGCACGGAGTAAGCAGGCAGAGTGATGAAAACATATTGAATGCAAACGGGGGGGGGAATTACCCAGAGTCAAATTGAATTCTGATCAGCGGTGGCGAGAAAAAATGCAAAGAAAGGAGAGGGGAGTCCCCTCCAATATCAGCCTGTATTTTTCTATGTGCTTTTGATATGCTGAGGTCATCTGAGCCATTTTCTTCTTTATTGGTGGGTCTGATTGAAACACCTTTCTACTATTTAAATGCTAATAGGCGACGCTGATGTTGTCCACAGAATAAAGGAATCAAAGAACTAAAGAAACGTCCGTCCACATCTAATCATGTTTGATGTTTGAGCCCCTCCCTTCAGTCCATCCTCCCCTTCTTTCTCTTCCCACTCTCCATCAACTCCCTTTCATCTCTCCGTCACTGATTTGCCGGCAACAAGATTGGATTTGCTAATTGCAAGCTAACTTTCTATCTCGCCACTGAACCCCCTCCAATTGGTGATTACTTCCAGGAGAGGCCATTTTCCTTCACACCTTGTCTCCCTGTTCCTCTTCGACACAAACTCCTAATGTTCCTCTGAACAGAGCTGTCTCCTCTCTGTGTGTGGGAGTGGAACGTGCAACGTGCGCGCTCGTATTGAAGGGCGTTTGTCATTAAAGTGCAGGTCTAGGAAATAATTCATCATGAAATGGTGGCTGTTTATAATTTACATGACAGGGGGGATGGATACAAAATGATATAGTCTGGTGAGGCATGTTGCAGCCCCGGCTCCCCATAAATCACTTCCAGCCATCAGTCACAGCACTGCATTTCACCCCTTTCCTCCAGTTACACACACACACACACACACACACACACACACACACACACACACACACACACACACACACACACGCACACGCACACACACGCACGCATAAACACACACAGAGAATCACAAAGAGAACTGGGAAATGGTAGCAGTCAGCATGTTATCCATCCAGCTTTGAGCATGCAAGTGTTTTGGCCATTTGGTACCCAATGTGGTGCCTAATCATCCTGAATTCACCAAGCTATAATCTCAAAGTGTCTCCAAGCGTTAACAGGCCTTCAAACAGTTAAGACGTCACAGATGGATCATGGGGTTATATGAATATGACCATTTATTCATCATCACGTGAGAAGGCTGAATCCAATGTGTACTGAGCTCGTAAAAGGAGCAGTATGGTTGTGTTACAATTATTTATAGGGCTGGGGATCGTTCGTAATGATATGAGACTATTTGGATACCCTGACCTCCTTCAATTGAATGAAAGACAGTACAGAGATACTTCTATTTGGGAACAAAGAAGGAAGGTTCCAACTCAGTGCCTAATTGGAGCATTAAAGACATCAAGCCATGCTAAAAATCTTGGTGTAATTATGGATGCTGATGTGAATTTCAATGACTACATGAAAGCTATAACTAAATCATTTTGGGATTTCAATAATAAAGATGAGAGATTTTGTGTCCAAACAAGACTATTTTCTCCAGACAGAAAACTGTTGCTAGAGTTCTGACTAAAACTAGGAAAATAGAGCATATTCCTCCAATTCTCGGGTCTAAACATTGATTTCAAACTCTTACTTGTTGTCCACAAGACACTTAAAGGGGACATAGCATGCCCATTTTACCACAAGTTGATATGGTTCCTTGGGGTCTTAATGAAATGTCTGTAACATACTTTGGTCAAAATACCACAAGGATCATTTCAAACAGCACCCTTTTTACCCTGTATAAAACAGCCCTCCACAGAGTGACCTGTTTTGAGTGCCTGTTCCTTTAAATGCTAATGAGCCAGCTCCCCCTCCCCCTCTCCCCCATGATTTTAAACGATATAAATTACATATTTTATATGATATAAATTATCAAATATGCATCCCATACTTTGTATTCCCCTTCTGTTGTCCTGGAGTTTTAATTTTCCCAATCACATAATTAAATGTCCCCTCTGCCCATCCACTACAAGCACACAAGCAGACAGACAGAGAGAAAGAGAGGGGTGGGGGCTATGAAGACCATCATTTACCCCGAACCCCGACATTCAACGGGTACAACAACAAGCGGAGAAAGCAGAATCGTGGGCTGACCTTATATATACAGTCTATGGGGCTGACCAGCGCGGAGAAATGCACGTCCCGTGTGAACAGCCAGTGCGCGCTTAAAGCGGCGCTGCGCTGCCTCGCAGCGGCACTTCCGCGTCGGTGTACCCGGCGTAGCGAGTGGGGGCTCGGTGTCTTTGTGCCGGTGTTACAGTAGAGCTGAACACTGCGGAAGTCTTCCACACTGCTGGCTGTGTGGCGCTGACACAAATTCCAGCTCACGGGAGAGCAGCGGTCGCTCCCGAGCAGCTGCTGCAGCCTCCCAGTCCCAACGATCCAGACAAATGCCACATGTGAGTGAATCGCGGGCTGACCAGCGGAGAAATGCTCGTCCCGTGTGAACAGCCAGGAGGCTGCGCGCTTGGGAACGGCGCTGCGCTGCCTCGCAGCCTCGCTGCGTCCGGTGTAAACCCGGCTTAACGAGTGTGGGGGACGGGGAAGGGGCGGTGAGGTGGGGGTGGGCCAAGACCATGTAGGGAGACTTCCAGTTCCTTGTTACGACACAAAACCCAGGAAGCGCAATCGAGTCGCTCAAGCATGACGTTTCTGACTTAGAGGAACTATAACAAAACGCGCGAGTGTTTTTTTCCCAGAGTTTTTGGGCTGGTAGACATGCCAGATACCCACATTAACCTGTAGAAGCACTAACAAAGTGGAATTTGCATGCTATGTCCCCTTTAATGGTCAGGGCCCTGGCTATCTTTCTGAAATGTTTGATGTATACACGCCAAACAGGTCTCGCTGATCTGCAGGTGCTGGTTGTGCCTTGCGGTAAAACGAAACAGAGAGAAATTTAAAGGCAAATAGCCACTACGCTGCCCACTGTTTCTGTACAGCACATTGAACGACCTCTGTGTATGATAATCGGCTATACAAAAAGACTTGCCTTGCCTTAGATTTCATATTTGAGTTCTGGGGCTTATACCAAAGCCTTTATACATTCCCAGACTTTGACAGACAAATGTGTTTTCTACAAACCCTGTTTAATCAAGGTAAGAAGCAACAATTAAAACAGGTTAAATGTTGTAAAAACACAAGAGCGTGGCCTGAATAAAAGACTCTGAAATTAGCAAAAAGTTTGATTAAAATCCGCAATTAGCTCATCGGAAAATAAGTCAACAAGATGAGGTATCTGACCAGATGAGCAATTGCAGGTTTTAAGACCCTGATTATACGAGTAGAAGAAACAACTTTGGAATCAAGCTGAAACAAGGCAGGACCCACATTTCCAGCTAAATCAATAAAACGGTAAATGAGGAGGAAGTGTTGGTGGATTAATTCATGGATATTACCCACTCCACCATTCTCATTCTTCCGAGCATGAACAGATTACGGATCAGTGCACAAAGGGCCTCATTCACTCATTCAGTGAGGCTCCTGCTATAACACACTGGATGTCATCCGGCACGATGCTGCGATGGCCAATCAAATGCATGCACATGAACTTAACTGTAAGAATCCCCTGTAATGTTTACTTTACTACTTAAACCGTCCTTCCTGGGTCGTGTGCAATCATCTCATCTGTACCCGAAACTAGACTCCACCACTGAAACCGCCCCTGTGTTCAGCCTGAAAGCCCAGTGACTCGTCCCCACCAACCCCCACCTTTTGGTTGCAGAAAGAGAGAAAGATGGGATAAAAGAGCGAGATACAGGAAAAGCAAAAGCATTATTCAGCCTCATCATTAAAACAATGGGGTTAAAGGCTTAGCCGTAGCCTCTTATCAAATCCCCAGCGGGTGATAAATGTGTCTTCGCTTTCGAACAGAGGAGGATCCTCGCTGATAAAGACAACCGGCAGCAAGAGAGCGAGGGAGAGCGAGAGACACAGAGGGAAAGATGGAGAGAGTATGCGGAGCAGCATATGGTTTATCTTCGCCTCTAATTAGCTACTGTACGTATAACTCCACAGCCGCAAGCAATTTTGGGAATCTCAATGAATTTCTGGGCCGCTCTCATGTTTTTATTTTCATTTTACACAAACAGGGTTTGGAGGCGAACAAAAGCCGGAGGGACAGTGTATCCGTCTATCTGTGCATGTGTTCATTCGTCCTTGTTTGTACGTGTGCTGAAGGTAGGGTATAAACCTTGAAGAGGTGGAAAGGGGGGCAGAGAAATCTAATTACTCTAGTCCGTCTATGAGGAGAGGACAGGCTGAGAGCACTGATGGGATTTCTGCTACTCGGCTCGTCTCTTGAAGAGGAGACACCAGTCCCTAGCCATGGGCATTTAATCCGCTCTGAGGAGACTCTGAATGTGCACAAAACCTGTTCTTCAAGCGACCTGAAACAAGTGCACGTCTTTCTTCCAGCGCTTTGCAGTAAGTGCTGGCTAAGTCACATTCACACAGACCGGCACAGGTAGGGCAATAAAGCCCAGGACAGCATTATTTACTATTATTATGGGGCTGACAGTGAAAAGAGAACCCATAATAACAGTAAAGGACGTCCTCCAGGGTGTTTGTGTGATTGTTATTAACAAACTGACAATATAACGAACTCACTAAAAAGTCTCAGAAGAAGTTAAAACAAGTTTTCTTGTTGTCTAGGTTTCTGGTTGATTTGAGAGAAAGACTCGAAGTCACTCAAGAACGTCCCTTTCCAATCAGGTGCTGGGTTTAAACTCAAAATATATTACGACACAAGAGAGCGAGATTTAATATCACAAACCGTAGTAATTGCTTATGCAATTAAAAAAAGGATTTGCGTGATACTTGACTTGCCCAAGAGGGGGTCATCACACAGAGACAGTGGGTCATTAATATGAGCTGGATTGCAGTCAACAGTTCCCAGGGTGGAACTGCTCGCTCTGATGAGCCAGAGGAAGACTAATTGGTGTCACACCTTTCCCATGTGCTGCTGTGTTGCTGAGATAACACACGGGTGCTCACTGTAAAATATATCATGTGCAGAAAATGCACCGCTGCATAGCGATTTATATGCAAAGGCCATATACATGCCAAGGAAATGTACAAAATAAACAGTCTTGCACACACAATTATTCAAACATCTCCCCCCCCACACCCAAATTGTGTGAGAAGACGAAGCAAGAGCAGTGAAAAATACCTCAGTGAGGAGAAATCAATTACGTGTATTTCTTTGTCTGCAGGGGACGACTGTATAGTCTCTATTTCCATCATATGTCAGTGGTGGTGGTGGTGGTGGTGGTGGTGGTGGTGGGGCTGCAGGAAGCAAGCAACAGCAGTAACAGCCTCACCAAATGCTGAGCAAAACCCCCCGCCGCTGTACGTTCACTGACACTACAAAAAGGAGTGGCTGTAGAACTCCAGTCAGTCCCACAGAGCCGTGTGTGTACGTTCTCACAGCGCGAGGACTGATGTGATGCCAGGGAAACATTTGTGTAACATCCAGTGATCCAATTACAAGGCTGCTTTTCGGTACACTTTGAATTACCCGACAAAGAATGCGGAAAGTCGTCCAATTTTACCTCTTTGTTCTTGCCAGACTGCTGTTTCACTCTGCTCCAGTAAGAACTTTAGAGGTGCCAACAAAGAGGAATATTCTGGAAGTGTTTTCTTTCTCCTTTTTTTTTTTCAAAACAACATCCATGCATTACTGGTAGACAGAAACACGGTTAGGGTGTCGTAAAGCATTTTCCAGTCTTGCAATAAAGCTCAGTACTTTTTTTAACAGTATAAAATGTGTAATCCTTCAGCAGCGGGTTTCATTTGTCTTCCAGGCCAAAAGATATGAGCGCGAGCTTCACAAACATAGATGAAGACTTATCCCTGTCAGCTGCTTACTTTAATGGAAATCGTATTAGAAAAATGACATTCATGCTTCATCTGCATCGATGCTTAACTTTTCCGACACAGACTTGAATCATTCTGAGAATAAGACTGGATACAGAAGTGTGTGTGTGTGTGTGTGAGGTTAATGATGGTGCCCTTTACTGTAATGACAGAAATGATCACCAGAGTAAAAGAGCACATCTGGAGGATAGAGGATCACAGGGTGCAGCGGTGAGGACAGATAGCGGAGGGAGATGATGCGTGAATAAAGCAACGCAAGGAGGGGGAAAAATTACCATCGCCAATGTATGTCCAGAAGAGACATCATTTACCATGGATGAGAGGAAACACAGCCTCACAGACAGGAAGACAAACAACACACATCCTTATTCCCTGGATCTCTGTTTTTCTTCAATGTGCAGTAAATAACATATCCGAGTTTTCTGCAATTCTTCACTCGTCCTGATTGTTTTCTTCTATAAAAAGGCCCACAGTCTCTCCGATGGGATATTTTTACCAGGCGCTCGCCTGCCCTGCAGGGAACTTCTGCTTCATGCAGTCCTTAGTTTTGCAGCTATAACATAAATAGAAAATGGACTAGTAAATATTTGTCCTATGAAACCTTTTAGTTTTTTTATGAGAAGTTCGCACACATGCACGCACGTACGCACGCAGGCACGCGCACCCACACACACCACTTTCCATTCACAATGTTATTTACCACTACCAAGGAGGTTATGCACTCTATTTCTGTGTGTCTGACTCTCTGCAGGATTATGCAAAAACTACTGAACCTATTTTTTCTACATTAAAATATGAAAATGTGGGAACAAAAATAGAATTTTTACATGTTTAAATTCCCAGATAATTCCATAAAAAATATAAAAATAGTAAAATGCTCACAGGGGCAATGCTAACAATGTAGGTATGTGTTTATTATGTTCATTATTTAAATTTAGCATGTTAATCTAATCAGGATTTAGAAGAGAACAGCTGAAGATAATAAGACTGTCTTCAGTTTTGTAGGTATTTGGTCACAAGTCATATTAATGGACAAATTAATACTTTCAATTGACTGTGATCAAATGGGATCAGTCACTGAAGAAATATGAAAATAAGTTAGATATATCATGGCAATTTGTCAGAGCATCACCAAAGGGCAAAACATTCTCTGGGAACTATGAATGACTGTGGACAAGTAAAATGTTCAACCTGTTGGTGAAACTGGATGAAAAGTCAGGGAATCACCAAATTAAATTAAGATTCATCCTCTGGGCTGCAATCCATCAAATTGTTGTTGAGCTATTTCACTAAAAAACTAAAATGTCAAACTTGTGGTGGCACAGGATTCTAGAGCAAAATGGTGGCGCAAACTGCCAAACAGCTGACATTCCCCTCCACAACGTGATGCCATCAGCATGGCTAAACATCAAAAAATATTTTCTGACCAAATACAAAACAAATATAACTATTTTTTAATCACAGCATATTCTCTGTCACTAATCTTTCTGGGAATCTACGATTGAGGTTACAGACCAAATTATTCTTTAAATTGGCTGCGTGAAGATGATCCATGTCGGTGGAAAAGGGCCATAAGTCATTTCCTTCCATTTTCATAGACTGACACAGAGTGCAGAGCTGATCACAGTCCCTTTTACAAGCGTGCCTGCAGGACGGACCCCAGTAGATTCAGGGTACAGATGTAACAGCAGCAGTCATCACCACGTTACTCCTCGTCGGGGATGAAGGAGAGAGCAGAGGCAGCAGGAGCGAGGAACCAGAGGGGAGGAGAGAACTAAGAGACAGAGCCTGTATTATTCAACAATAACTGGTTGTATTCTTTTTCATGTGGTTTTAGTGGAGTCATCAGATTACTCCGATTTTATACATTTAGCTGATTTGTGAAGAGCTAAAGCTGCGCTGTGCAGAAATGTTTTTTACAACAGTCATCAGGAACTTTTTTTCTTACTGCTTGGAGATTTCCTGTGATTGGAAAGACAGTAATCTCCCCCTTTCAGTGCCAACATTGTTTAAATAGCAAATACACTTGTGCCCATTGTGGTCAGACCATTGTTGGTTCATTGTCATCTTGAGATATTGAAAGGCAATTATGTGTTTGACCAACAAAAACCCATGAAGCATAGACTGCACATTAAGACGGACTTGTCTGCACTTCTTCCAACTATCCAGAAGTTAAGCCAAAATATCAGCATCAAATAACTAATTCAAACTGAACTTACCAAACAAATGAGCACTTTAACAAATGACAAAAAAAAAAAACTTTTTCTGATGGTTTATCAGTTGATGGTTTATTTGACGCGTACCTTGACATTTTAGCCCAAGTCCCATCTGTCCATCCATAAAGGAGCCAAGATTTATGACCTCTCCTGCAGCCAGCCACCACGTGGCAATATAAGATGCTTTGGCTTCACTTTTGCGGAGCTGTCATGTCTTCCATCTTTATATCCAGTTTATCTTCTGAAGTGGCAACCCTGCAGTATTTCACTGAGCTTATTATCAAAATAGTAATATACACCTACATAGACAGTGCACGCCAACGCATGTACACTCTGCATGACACACACAAGAACGACGTGATCATGCACTTGCACTTCACTCATGAGCAAATGAAAAGAGTCATCTTGGCGAATCTGCGTCATAATACTAATCCATCAATGTGAAAGACCACCTGGCCTTTATAGGAAATGGATGATGGCACTCTGAGTCCTTTATTGCATGTTACCCCAAAAGCACAGCCACGATTAATTAAGACTTTTTGAAACCATGTGGCTGGCGCAACACCGTTAAACTCCCAAAAGTGGATTTGCACACGTCTTGAATGCACTTTCAATGCACTTTAAACCATGAGCTCAGATCGTTAAAACAGAGCCCTTAGTATCTTAATTCTTAATTCATTCCCATAAAAATGCCAAAGCTTAGGATAACTTTACTGTGACTTTGTACCGTGACCATTGTTATCTATGGGACAGGACTGGACACAGAGGATTCACAAACTTGATGAAAAAATTATGAAGGCTCACACTGTAGACGCAGTAAATCACAGAAATCACATCCTTTCTCTGGCTGTAGTAAGAAGTGCCGTATATTGAGAAAACCATGTAGTGTACCCAGCTTTACAGTGAGCAGCATCAATTATTAAAAACCATGTACATGTATGTGTGTGTGTAAAGTTCATACAGTACATGTTGGGTGTGTACTGAATTTATAATTGTGGACAAGAACTGCTGTGAACAAGAGTTGTGAATGAGAGAGGACACTTGCACGTGCATGTTCTGCACATACAGCAACCCGCTCCGTCCCTCCACATAGAAAGCCTGTACGGATTGCCCTTTAAATCTTTAACCAGTGTTCCCTTAGAGGAGCAATCAATTATGAGAGAAAGGGTCATCAGACCAAAACGGGCCAACATGGTTAAGTACATGCAGGAATAATGGTTGGATAATGAAATTAACACCATCTCCCGCCAGTCACCTTGATGCATGATTGAGGAGCGAGGCATGAGACCATATGAGAGGTCCCGTCCATCAGCTGTGCAGGAATGGCTGCATTGAGTGATGTGTATGTGACTGGATGTGTGTGTGTGTGTGTATGTGTTTAGCTGTTGCCTCCTTCCAGACTTATTGTCCTTGTGAGAGGTACCCTTGTATTACACTCCTCTAAGCTCGCAACAGAGAATTTTAATTACGGAATTATTCTTCTTATAGGATGTCAATGTATTCGGTAATTTAATTACGCCTGTGTTGTTTGTGCGGGTGACAAAAGCTCCTCCTGTGCATCTGGCTAATGGCATATTAATCCTCCGGGCTGGGATCTTAACTCTGCGTTAGGTAGATATGCTTGAAATGAGCAGGTTTAAGAGGAATATAAGCCAAGAATTATAAAGAGGAGAAATTTAAGACCACTTCACAGTCGCTTGAATCCATGATCACAGAAAACACTGCTGATATTTCAGGGTTCTGGATGACACAGCTGCTCGACTCTTTAAAAAATAAAACCGAATGGTCTCTTCCGTGACTTCTAATTGAGGGCAAATAATCACAAACCTGGCGTCAAAAGAGCAGATAGATGGTATATCATGTTTAAGTGCCCTTGAACTTAATACTGCATACAAACTTGCTCATTCTCTGTAAGATGACTCATTTAAAGCCAAAGTAACCAAAGGTAAAGGTGTAATAGGCCCAGGATTTGTGCTCCCCTGTTCTCTTACCTGCCTTCTTGAACCTGTCCAGCAGGTTTTGTCTGACGGCCCTCTGCAGGTTGAAGTAGTCGTCCTCCTCCTCTGGGCTCTTTAGATACAGAGGAATGTGCTGGAACACCAGGACGTGTTTGGGTTTCGGTTCCTGAACACAGAGACAGATGTGAGGGGTGAGAGCATCGCCAAAGACAAAATTCCATTGTTGCGTCACATGGCTGCCGACGAGAGGCAATTACCTAAACCGCGGCGTCCAGACACCGCAAAAGAAGACATTATCACACTGAACTCCTTCACAAATCAGACGAGAATAGAACCATGTCGTAGATGCTGTCTTACCGTTGAAGAGGAGGCTCTGCTCAGCTGCTCCTCCAGCCACATCTCCTGGGCCTCCTTCAGCTCAGGGCAGGCTGAGGCATCGTAGAAGAGCTGGGAGTTCAGAACCAGGCAGAGGACGCCGCCCACCTGCGACCACGGGACAGAAAGATGTGCTAGATGTTAGTTACCTACATTTGATTCATTTTTCAAACTAATCATAACAATTTGTACAGTTTTTTTAACCAACTTGACATTTCTGCAACCTACAATTGTTTTTCCTATCATTTTTACTGCTGCAAGACTGCACAGAAAATCAGTGAAGAATCATCTTAGTTGGAAAATTACACTACTAGCAGCTATAGACGCATATTAATGGAAACAGAGCGAAGAGGGCCCTGGAGTAAAAGGGGGCTCATGGCCTTTTCTCAAGTGGGCAGCTATGTAAAAAGGACCGGGAACTAATAAAAGAAGCAGTAGTTGCATGAATCAGAAACTGCTATATCTGAAAGAATAAGCCCTGATATCCTTTTGAGCTAGACAATCATCCCTCTAATGAATAACTGCTCTTCAGATTTTTTGATTAGGCAGACACAGTGAATCTCCTTCAAAGTTAGCTGATAAACACAATGCTGATTGGAAAATCAAGCACCAAACGTCTCAACGAGCTGTCGCTGATGGCCGCTGCTCTTAAAGCCAGAAGCCTGAGGTCTAGGTTGAATATTTTTCTTTTATCAGTCAGTGTTATTTTCCGTATCATTTCCTACATGGAGGTGGAGGGGGGGCCTCAAAGAAACCAAGAGTTTCAGACAGAGGCTGAAAAGGAGAGGAGAGGGGGCTGCAGCAATGGACAGTATGAGGAGACTGATGTGTTTTCTGCACATTAGAGTATGTAAACCTTTTCAAGTAATACCACAAATTAAAGTTATGAACATGGATGTGAGGATAATATGTCTCCCTTCATGTCTGAGGTGTCTGCTTACCCAGAAGCTGAAATAGTCGTCCCCCCATGCACTGCAGTACTGCTCCACCGTACTCGGGGTGGGTGTGTTGCCCAGGTCGTGGTTCCCACTGACAAACACCAGAGGGATGGAGGGATCCGTCCCCTTCAAGGCCACCTTCAGGTCTCTCTCCTGACCTTCTCTGAACGGCGTGTCTGGGGGGGGAGGAGAGATCAGCTTATGTCCTTGTGACAAAATGAGGTGGCGGTTACAGCGCACATTGAAAAACAAAGCAAAATGGACTCGTGAAAGCAGATGCACGATAACAATAACATCTAACTTGGACTACATAAAAATGAGACAGAGAGAGATAAATTCATATGGATGTTGATGAAGAGTGTCAGAGTATGTGTGTGAAGGGTAGTAGAGGTGAGAGTTGCCTTAGGGAAGGGGGGATTATTTGGATGATAATAATGATGACAGCACAGAGAATGATCAATGCTCCGCTCGGCTCGACTTTATATCACCATGGTTACTGACATGATGAGTAGTGTTCTGGCGGAACCCTCCCCTGGTCGGCTCGGCCCAACCCAACCTTTCTGTGCTGATCCGTGCGCGGGCCGCAGCTCTGCGGTGCACTTGTAAGATTCATTGGTCTCAGATACACGAGGCTGCTTGTTTTACAAGATCTTTACAATGTGTTCAGCGGTTTGCTGTGTTCAAACCAGCCATATGCTATTAAGCCTGCAGTTCACAAAGATAAGAAGGGAGGGAGTCAAATTAATTCAGTCCCAGCATGTGTTTAGGGCAGAGAATGGGCCAGACTCTAATATATATTTATGATTTAGAATGTATATCAAACAAACCTATCGGCCCCTGCTCTCAAGTTATTCCTTCTTCTCCTCTCCCTCCTATTTCTGTTCCTTTTTATTCATCTGAGTAATTATTTTACTGGCCTACTTTTGGAGCAAACGTTTCCTTGGATGTTTGAAAGGACTCATTACATTAGGAGCCTTTTTTTTCTGACAGAACAGCTTGTGCACGGCACAGTGCGAGAATGCAGAGTTTAAAACGTACCCAGAAAAAAGGTAAAGCATCGTTTTCACCTGTCTGTCACTCATAAAATAAGCTACCCTGGCAGACTTCAAACTGTCAATACAACGCAAACATGCACTCAGATGCTGAGGGAGCCCTTTTTGTTATGTAAAACAGTTTCTGTGTGACACTTTTAAGACTGCATTGGTATTCAGTGACTGTTTATGTGTAACTGCGTAAAGTGTATTAATTTCCTCACGAGTAACAAGTAGTATTTCAACAAGTATGCCCAGACGAGCTACAAAATGGTAATAGATCACCACTAGCGGTCAACAGTGACCTTTAAACATTTAAGACAGATTTTTGTGTTTTTTTAATGTGTCTCAATCATAGACTGTGAATAAAGATGGATCACGAGTATCCACTTCCTCCCAAATGAAGCCAAATTATCCCGGATATGAACGCAGCCATTCTTTGCTAATGATGTCATTTGGACCCAGAGTCTGCACAGTAGTGATGGTGGTGTGGAGCCGCGGCATCAAGGTACCTCCGATTTACGGACTCGAACAGTCGTGAGTCAGTCTAAGCTGTCAAATAGCGATGTTTCAACCCGTTTATATAGCATTGAATAACTAATTAAACCAAACTTTCTGCATGATGACAAACATCAGTGTGATAAGAACTATCGAAAATGACAGAAACCATCTTTGAGAAAAATTGATTGAACATGTTCTTTGATTTTGATCTGTGTCTCATCAACTAACATGGAGAAGGCAGGGTGTATCACCTTTCAGGAGCCAGCCACCAGGAGGCGATCAGGACAGTTTGCCTTCACTCTTGGGGGCACCGTCATGTCGTCATTCTTTATGTACAGTCTATGGTCTCAATATGAAACCATATTGTACATTTGTGTATTGTGTATTTTGTACACGCTCGTAAATAATGATGTAGGTGTATTCTGTCCCAAATTTGATTTAAAAAAATATTGTAATTAGAGCTGAAATTATTTGTTGATAATTTTTTTTTATTTACTATTTATCATTTATGATGGGCTATTTGAACGATTTTCTGACATTTTTAGACCAAATGTTAACCGAGCCATCAATTGGTCATGAAAATATTTGTTAATTTCAGCCCTAATTGTAATATATTTAGAAGAAAAAAAAAAAGTTTGACAATGAGACATAATTAAAAGACTTAATAATTACATAAGTTGTCAAAGCAACTATTTCCTGCAGGTGATGTGCGGTGAAGCTCTGATAAAAGCTCGACGTCTAAGTTGATCTCTTAGGAGCTGCGAGTTGTGTGAAGCAGAATCTTGGAAGTGATGACAGCTGAGGCCACAATGCTGTGGACTCATTATTCCACAATCACAATATTTGAACGCTGCCTCAGTTACATACAAACAAAGGCAGCCTCATTAATGAAGCTCGGATGGAGATCAGGAGAACAAAGGGTGTTTTTTTGGGGGAATAGCTGAGGCAATTGTAGCCGCTGGTAGTTATCAACACATAACACATGTATCCATTTATTCACATCTAGTCAATTTATTTGAATGAAGTTTGTCTCTGCCAGTATTCAACAAGCTCAGAGATAGAAGGAGAAGTGAGTGAGAAGCGCTTTCCCCCTATTTTTTTAGCACCTTCAACGTGACCTTAAGCAAGGCACCTGACCTTCTCATCTGGTCCAGCAGAGCTACTCAGTGGCTAAGAACAGAAAAAACTGTTTAATGCTCGACATCACCCAATTGGGAATTTGTGTAATTAAGTGTAGCATCTAGCCATAATTATCTTTAAATGAGTAAATGTGGATAAATAGCACTGGCAGGTTCACACAGTAGCAGGGTCACTGTGCTGCCTTCTGCTTCCTTACACGTCCAGCTGCTTGCCGATCATAGCCGATGGCCATGAATCATCCCACAGCACGACAAGCCTCAAACATATGCTCAACCATGGGGTACTCTATGGTCATCATTCTGAAAATAAGGTAACAGACAGTGTCAACCTTGTTTCTTATTTTTCTTGGAGGGGGTAAATAGAAGGTCTCCTTTTCAAAACTTTTTACACTCCTAATGAGAGGAATGGCACTCAGTAGGGCACATACCTCAGCCCAAGGCAACAACCGTTCCCTTAAATCAAAGTCTTGTAGCTGAGGCCACATCATGTTATATGAGCTGTTATCTTTCTAGCCCTATTTTTAAAATACAGTGGATGAAAAAGTCTACCCCTATGAAATCACATCTAAAGCCACTAGATCCAGATTCACTCACTCATAGATATCAGTCCCCTGAAAATGACAGATTTGTTTCATCAAGATCCATTAATTATTCCCTGGGAAATTGGTGAAAATGTCAAAAAAAATTATAAATAGAACGGATATCTGTTCAGTATTTTTTTTTCGTGATCCTGCCGACAAGCAAACCAACAAACGGGCATGGATGAAAACAGTGGTGGCAGCTGATCATGGTGTGTATGATTACAACAAGCCTGCTTGATATGCAATACGCCAACTCACATGTTCTACCATTACTGGCAATGACTCTAACATTTCAATTGTCATTGCCGCTCCCTTCATTTCTATCAGACATGTTCTTATGTATAAATACCTTTCCATTATGTTAAAAACTGTTTCTTTTAATCAATGCTATAAATATTGTAATTTTGTCTATGTTCTCAGTTACACGTGGCATCTATTGCACTTGTGTCCGTCCTGGGAGAGGACCCCTCACGTATTTTTTGGTAGTTTTCCTTACTCTTGATGAGGGTTAAGCAGAGAGGATGTCGCACATTGTTAAGCCCTACGAGAGAAATTATTAGTTGTGAATATGGGCTATACAAATAAAATCTGATTGATTGATTGATTGATTGATAACCTCCTTGGTGGAGGTAATAATTTTAGATAAAGATAAGAAATTACTTATATGATAAAACAAGAGGATAAAACACCAAAAATAGGAATTAAATGTTGCAGATGTGTTCAGCACATAAACAAGCAGTAATCAGGAAACATTCTTTGGAAAATGTACTTATTTACCTAACCTGCTATCCTCTTTTGAAATAGGCAATTTATGTAGAGAGAGGGGGATGCGAAAAACAACACACAAAAAACAAAAGCTGCTCTCCGCTCTCTCTGGAGCCGACTGAAAGGCCTTGTTCATTTAATGAGATTGCAACACCGTGATTCTCAAACCCTGACAGGGGACTTTGGCAGGTTTTCGTTGAGCTTGTCCAACACTGTAAGCACTTCTCTCAATTACCTCTAAAGACTGGCTGTCGACGCTGCACACAGGCCTCGGTGCGTGGGGTCTTGCTGTCGCATACATTTTCTACACTTAAACAACTGCGTTTTCAATGTGTGTGCACCAGTGTATTTGTGACTCAAGCAAGCAATGGCGCTGGCAGGTTGTGCTGATGTAGCACTGGCCTGCAGGTTATGACAAGGCGGTGGCTGAGATGCAGTCAGCAACTCTATCCAAACCTACAACCTAGTATTATTACAGTATAATGAGATCAATCGTGCATGAGACCAATTTCAGCAAAAACACGTTCTGTGACCGTAAACCACGAGACTCTCCGGCAGGCTTCGCTTTCTTTTTGGCTTGATTGCAACAGTGGGGCCGGTCCTGTAAATATGAATGTCTTTCAAGGTGACTTGGTTACTATTATGTGATCAGGGAGTGTGACTTGTTTCAATTACTTTCAGCACCTGAGTCAAGTGTTTGCCCACTTCTGCCTGCCTGCTAAGACACCATGCCTGTTGTAGGAATACACACAGCTCAAACAGAAAGTATTATGCATTATGCAGAGTTAATACTTGATGACAATGCTGACAACAATCAATATACAGTGCTGTGAAATAGTATTTGCCCCCTTCCTGGTTTCCTATTTTTTTGCATATTTGTCACACTTAAATGTTTCAGATCATCAAACAAATTTTAATATTAGACAAAGATAACCCGAGTAAATACAAAACGCAGTTTTTAAATGATGATTTCATTTATTAAGGGAAAAAAGCTATCCAAACCTACCTGGCCCTATGTGAAAAAGTAATTGCCCCCCCTTGATAAATCATGAATGAACTGTGATTAACCACATTTTTTGGAAAGCTGAGTTCCATTTCACTAGCCACACCCAGGCCTGATTACTGCCAGATCTGTTCAAGAAATCACTTAAATAGAACCTGTCTGACAAAGTGAAGTAGGCTAAAAGATCTGAAAAAGCAACACATCAAAAACAGATGAGAAACAAAGTACTTGACATGTATCAGTCTGGAAAGGGTAACAAAGCCATTTCTAAGGCTTTGGGACTTCAGCGAACCACGGTGAGAGCCATTATCCACAAATGGAGAAGACTTGGAACAGTGGTGAACCTTCCCAGGAGTGGCCGGCCTACCAAAATTACTCCAAGAGCGCATCGACGACTCATCCAGGAGGTCATAAAAGACCCCAGAACAACATCTAAAGAACTGCAGGCCTCACTTGCCTCAGTTAAGGTCAGTGTTCATGATTCAACAATAAGAAAGAGACTGGGCAAAAATGGCATCCATGGGAGAGTTCCAAGGCGAAAGCCACTGCTGACCAAAAAGAAAAACAAAGGCTCGTCTCACATTTGCCAAAAAACATCTTGATGATCCCCAAGACATTTGGGCAAATATTCTGTGGACTGACGAAACAAAAGTTGAACTTTTTGGAAGGTGTGCGTCCCGTTACACCTGGCGAAAAACTAACACAGCATTTCATAAAAACAACATGATAGCAACTGTCAAACATGGTGGTGGTAGTGTGATGGTCTGGGGCTGCTTTGCAGCTTCAGGACCTGGACGACTTGCCATAATTGATGGAACCATGAATTCTGCTCTCTAACAGAAAATCCTGAAGGAGAATGTCCGGCCATCAGTTCGTGACCTCAAGCTCAAGCGCACTTGGGTTATGCAGCAGGACAATGATCCGAAACACACCAGCAAGTCCACCTCTGAATGGCTCAAAAAACCCAAAATGAAGGTTTTGGAGTGGCCTAGTCAAAGTCCGGACTTAAATCCGATTGAGATGCTGTGGCATGACCTTAAACAAGCCGTTTATGCTAGAAAACATTCCAATGTGGCTGAATTAAAACAATTCTGCAAAGAAGAGTGGGCCAAAATTCCTCCACAGCGTTGTGAAAGAGTCATTGCCAGTTATCGCAAA